>NC_085137.1:504359237-504422283 GCF_035046485.1 Aedes albopictus | reverse complement strand
CTGAAATACTTCGAAAGGGATCTCTTGGAGGAACACCACAACTTACCTTACTTACCGGTCAGGCTAAGGCCGGGGTGGCCTCTGCTGTACATAGTAGCCGCCTCCATTCCACTCGGTCCATGGCTGTTTGTCTCCAGTTCCGCACTCTGCGTAGGGTCCGCAGATCATCCTCCACTTGGTCGACCCACCTAGCTCGCTGCGCTCCACGTCTTCTTGTACCGGTCGGATGACTCTCGAGAACCATTTTAGTCGGGTTGCTATCCGACATCCTGATGACGTGACCCGCCCACCGTAGCCTCCCGATTTTCGCGGTATGGACGATGGTTGGTTCTCTCAGCAGCTGATGCAGCTCGTGGTTAACACCACGAAGCAGGTCATAAATAGCTAGACTCCAAGCAAAATGCCTTCCTCCGAAGCTCATAATTTGAGTTCAACCAGAAACCCACCCAACAGCTTGCCACAATTCCACATTCACCACGTCCACGCGGATAACTCTTATCCAAACGGCATACTGGGGCGTGTGGTTCGGAACTAGAATACCATATTTTAGAGTAGATTATATTTCAAGCAACTTTAATAAGTTGTAGTATATTTTCCCGCACCATTATCCCAACAACAGTGCACAATTTATCGCTGTTCCACCTATCACGAACTAAAACGCACTGTTCTTCGTATGCAACCTTAAATAGGTCAGCTGCTGTATTGCATGTCGCTCTTGATTCAGGGTTGCCACAAAGAGCCTAACGTATAGGAGCTATTCGCAAGGTTTGTATGATCCAACAGTCGTCCAAACCAATGGTTGGAGCTGAAACATCCAGGGTTCAACTAGGATTACGAATTTTTGGCTTTTCTCGACTGGGTGGCCACCCGGGACACTACCAATTGAAAAGAACACATCATTTTACCGAAGCGATTGTCATACAAAATTTAACGCAACAGCACGAAACTACTGTGAGCACAAAAAGGTGACAATTCTAATAGGCTTTCTAATTAGACAGTCAGCCTTCAAACAGATGGCATGTTTTCGATAATAACGGCAAACGAAGCACCGAGCCCTTCATATTGTTTTGTTATAATTACTCTATACACTGTTGACTCAGAGTGGAAGTCTATATTTATACGGGGAAGGAGGAGTTCAATTTGCTAGTACAGTACCGGATCCAGAACCACCATGGCCCAGGATCCTTTATTTTTTGCCACAAGCGCTAAATTATAAGGTAAGAGCTTGGAACATATCAGCAGACGACTTATATAATACAAAACACACATAGAGCTATATCTCGACTTCGAAGGGGAGGGACGTGGTAAGTGAACCCTAAAAGTGGACTAACGTACGAAACGAACCAAAAGGCGATCCCCACGGTTTGTTCTAGTAACTATCACTATCGTACAGGTTACCGCTGAAAACGTCCAGCGATTCGTTCCGCGCATTGGCCGACGTCGACTCGTCGTTAGAGGCCTGCTCCCCGTCGACCGAGTAGTCCGGATCCGCACTGCTGGTGGCAATGCCCGCCTCGCCGCTGACACCCTCCAGTCCACTTCCCTCCGTGCCTTCATTGCTGGACCCCGTCGTTCCCGATCTCGTAGCTCCTAGCGTTCCTCCTCCTGCATTGTCCTGCGTTCGCATGATGGAATCAAAATTATCCTTGATTTGGTTGTTTGCCCCCTTGGAACCCAAATCCGTCGCCCAACTCAGGTGCATCAGGGCAAGATCTACATTCCCCAGCTTTTTGTAGATCTTACCCATCACGTAGTAGACTACCGCTTCCTTTGGCACGATCTGCTTCAGCTCTTCCAGCTGATTCAACGCCTCCTGGTACCGACCCATCGAGAAGTACATCGACCCCCGGTGGAACTTGCACAGCGGGTTATTCGGGTCCAGGGCAATCGCAGCGTTCAACGTCCGCAGCGCCTGTTCCGATTTCCGCAGGAAGAACTGCATCGCCCCGATGTGCACCATGATGACCGAGTTCTTCGGATTGATCGCCAGTGCCTTGCGGTAATGCAGCTCAGCCAGCTCGTACCTTTCCTGCTTGCTGAAAATGGTTCCAATACCGAACCAGGCGTTGTAATGTCGCGAGTCCCGCAAAATTGCGTTCCGATACATCGAAAGGGCTTTGTCGAGCTCCTCGGTCAAAACCAACTCGTGACCGAGCAGAGTATAACTGTACGGGAAGTCTTCATCCAACTGAAAGATTGAAAAAAATAGGAATTAGTATTTCAAGCACATGTTTTGCCAGGACATTTGAAACGGTTGCAGAACTAATACTCCCGCCTGAAATGCGAAGCAACAAAGGCCGGACTGATGGTGAATGCGTTCAAACACCTACCTGTATTGCACGAAAGAAGAACTTGATCGCCGTTTCGTGTTCCTTGTGGGCGGAGAAACAGTTCCCAGCGACGCACCACGTGATCGGTGAGCTCTTGTCCTGCGCCATCAAATCTTGCGCCAGAGCCGACAGAACCACATCCTTCTGCAGGTGCCACAGATCGGTACTGTAGATCTCCATGTACTGCATCCGGTTCGGTTCCTTGTCGTGTACCTCCCGGAAGATGTTGACCGCCGCTTCGTACTCCCGCATCTCGTGATGGGCCAAAGCGATCATACTTTGCACCCAGCTGCTGCTGTAGTGGTGAGGCGTAACATTGCTAAAGTGCTCGATCGCTTTCTCGCATTCGTAGTGCTGTAACCGGAGATAGCCCTGGCCGAGTTCCCGCAGCAACGTCATCAACCCGTCCGCACTTTGCTTTTTCATGGCTAGCACCTGCTGGGCCACTTTCTGTGCACTGTTAATGCTATTGTTGATGAACACTTTTTCGCTAAGCGTCTCGCTCGAAGTGATGGTTTCGATTTTCTCCTTCCCATCGCCGGAGGAAGACTTCCGTTCGACATTCTCCAGCAGGTTGGCCGTGCTGCTGTTTAGGTTCTTTGAGATTCGCTGCTTGGACTTGCGCGGTGGTGATCGAGGGGCCACAAACTTATTGTTCAGCTGGGGACTTTTGGTGTTCTCCTTGACGGAGCAATTACTATTGCTAAAAAGGCGGGAACTTCGACGAACGTACTGAGAGGTCAAGAGTGGAGCCCCGGTTGTGTTCGGTGTCCGCGGCGTCGTCATCTGGTTGCCTGTTTGGCTGAACACATTCGGCTTTGTGTTCGTACTCTGTTGCTGCAGGAGCATCGGGGATGCCTGACAAATATAAAATATTGAGTTAACTGATTGTGAATTATGTACTGCTAATCTGTTTACATCAGTGCTTGTAATGATTGTAAACACGATCCCAACAAGTTTGGGAAACACTGGTGCACACAGCGCCAGATGAGCTACTTACCGTCGTATCACTCTTTCGATTTATAATGATTCCCATCGTGCCTAGATTGTGATGTCCACGCATCTTCTTGTTGCTACTCGACAAAGCCATTTTCTGCTGATCACTGTCGGCAATAATTTGCTGCTGTTGGCTAATTTGTTGTTGTCCTGGTTGTTGCTGGCATTGTTGCTGCTGCTGCTGATAGCCCGTAGCCGAGGAAAGCTGCTGTGGCGAAGGTGTCATTATCAGTCCGGATTGATCGTGCATGTTGGGACTGTTCATGATTGGGAGCACTCCAAAGCTAGGCGTCGAGGGACTCATTGCGGCCAGGTATTTGAACTGCTGCTTTCGGAAGGGCGTTCCGGCATCTCCTCCGACCATGTTGGGCGTTTGATCTTCAACGGGTACCACCCCGCTCGAATTTAGATTCCCACCCCCCATTCTCATATTTGCTAAACTGCTAATGTTTTGACCCTGTGGTTGTTGCTGTGGAGGATTATTTGGTGTGTTGATTATATTCTGTATTAGACACTGTGAAACCTGATCCGGTGTGCCGACCAGCTGCTGTTCTATACTTTCAGATCCAATGAACGTCCCTCCTCCTCCTCCACCTCCTGTCCCACCACCGCCGCCGGTTCCATTTCCAAACCACACCATCGACGAGTTCATCGACGGGTTTGTGGCTTGACTAGTTGCAAACACATCGGTGCTGGTGAACTGGAACACACTGTTCGGATCCGGTTTCTCTCCTCGGTTGCACAGATCGGCAAACGATTGCCACATGAAGGGATTCAACTTGAGAGTCTTCCGACTTACATCGTTCGCCAGCTTTCCCCGTTCAGTCTTCTGGCAAATTTTCGACAGTAACTCTAACGCGAAGCAACCAATGTCTCCAAATTCTTTGGCCACCTCGTCTAGATGGCGGACATTTAGATGATCATCGTTGATCAGCGTATGTTCAGCTTCCGAGTATCTGAAAGTGAATGGCAATAGAACCATGTTTTTTTTTTTCGATGCCACAAAGCGGTCATTCCATGACAAGTCGACAAATCAATTGGTATGCATATAAAACACCAGCCATACAGGTTCTCTTTAAGTTTTAGATTGTTTGAATGAAGTTGCGAACAATTTAGAAATGAGCTTGGAAGTAAACCCAGGCAAGATTGTTGGGTAAAAGGCGGTCCGATAGTCACTGCGCAATCCAGCGTACAGAATCATTAGCAGAGAGCAAGAAATTTGGCATAAGGTCGCTTGGCGTAATGGAAAATTGGTATAATGTTCACGTCGCACGGATGCCGGAGAGTGACAGGCATAGATAATAGAAGATATGGCAGTAGTGTCGTTAGCACGATACCCTAGTTGATATAAAATCCAGATAGGACTACTTAGAGACAGACTCAAAAGGAAATTGAGAAACGAAATCTGATCTAGTTATGATAATACAACTAAATGTATTAATTTCGATAGTGTAGCAAATTTGTTATTATTTCAAAAAGTTACAGCACCCTATCAACGTTTTGTAGATTTGTCATGCACACAAACTCACAATGAGAACATACTCACCGCTTCAGATCGAAGGCACACTTGGAGAGGAGAAACCGACACTGCGTCGAGCGAACACTTTTGGACGACAGCAACCAGTGGGCCTGGTGCTTCTGGCCGGCCCGGTAGTAACAGGTCGCCAACAGGAATAAACTCTCCTCCGATTCCACTGCAAAACAAAAGTAATTGGTTTAGAAACTGCTGCAGTGCTTTTTTTAAATATGTAGGTAGGAAGTAGATGCTAAGGTCACTCACCTTCGGCACACAGTCTTTCCGCCAGGAAGATCGCATCCTGATAGTCGTAGTGGTTCAGGCAGTGCCATATTGCTGCCTGGAAAAGTAGAAACAAACAACAACAATTAGCATCCTGGCATAGTCGCTATTCCTTACATTAGTGCGATTCATTAGAGTGATTATTTCTATTATGCCCTATCCTCCGCCTACACGATATGAGGCGATGCAACTCCGATCGATAATCTCGTCTCGCGCTTATTTGTGCTTTCTTTGACGTCACGTGCTAATAATAGATAACTACCTACTATATAGTGCGATTTAGGTCATATTAATGGCTTGCCCCACTGGGCATAGTCACACATAGAAGCAATAAAATGCCTAAAATAAATATCAATTCGCGTCCTCCATATAACAACAAAACCCGAATTACAATATTTTTTTCATCTAAAAATGGTGTGTTCGTTGTTTGGTTTATCTCGGCTAAACAATAGTTATTTATGTAACGAGTTGCAAAAAGTTGATTTTTTCAGCACGAGTCGTACATTTATCCAACGAGGCTTGCCGAGTTGGATAAATACGAAGAGTGCTGAAAAAATCGAGTTTTGCAACGAGTTCCATACAAAATTTTATGCAATGATTTTTTCATAATGCAACCCATTTGAGTTGCATAATGTTCATAATGCAACTCAAATCAGTTGCATTATGAACATTATACAACTATTTTTCATTATGCAGCTCATTTCAGTTGCATAATGAGCCAGTTCGGAAAAATTGGCCATTACGATACCAAAATGAGTTATATAAAATGTAAATTATGATACATACTGAATTGCATAAAAAAAATTTCATAACAGTTGAACATATTTATTATTATTTTTAAAAAGGTGGCTTTAGTAACGACTTCAAAATAGGGTCTGTTGCCACAACAATAGTGGCTTGCTAACAGATCTAAAACGTTCAAACATGGATAAAGGGTGGTACACAAATTATGTCAAGCAAAAATCCACCATTTTCACCCCCCCCCCCCCCCCTACGTCACACTTTTTGTATTGAACTTTATAACTTTTCGTATGAGTCGTCACGCTCTGCAAAACCCTCCCTCCCCCCTAAGAGCGTGACGTAATTTGTGAACGGCCCCTAATTACGAGTGAGGAAGTCAAGAAATAATCGGAACAACCTAGGTATTATTAGAATAAATCTACAGGGGATAGACAAAATGATCGGGACAGGCAAAATTGTCACTTTTCAAAAAATGTTCAAATAGCTGTAACTTTTCGAAAAACGCATCAATTATTCTCAAATTTTTACTGTGAGTTTATCAACTAGTTCGACACTGATTTTTCATTTGGGCCAAACTGACATTTTCGAGTTCTCTTCATCGATCCTCTCTTTGTGTTATCACAGAATGTGTATTGAGTTTTCTAAAGATTTTTTGGTTGAAATGCGAAGAAGACGACTACATGTTGCTATAGAAACAAAAAGAATAATGATTTTGTTTGTTTTGATCAAGTTATTAGCGAAAGAGAGAGTCGACAAAGAGAAATCGATCAACTCAGTTAGGCCCTTATGAAAAATCATTGTCGAGTTGTGTATTAGTGGACAAAATTTGCAAAAGATCGGGCTATTCTAAACAGAGTTATAAAAATTCTAGAAAAAGGTATATTTATCCGATAGCTAACTTTGAGCTGTTATATTTCCGGATTCAATGAACCGAATGCAATAAAATTGTGTCCATTTATGACTTATATAATGAGCTTTGAAAAACGTTTGACATAACTTTAAATTATCAACAAAAGAAAAAGTTGTAGCGATTTTATTTATTTAGGGTGCCTGTACCAGTTATCGCACCACCTAAGAAAAACTATTTCTACAAAAATAAGAAGACCGACGAATGTAAACAATAGGTCAAATGATTGATTAGTCTTCATACTTTACAGGAAAAATATGAAACCGGAGCCAAAACTACTTTTAGTATTTATTACGGCGTGTGCCAATGATAGGAACCCTTTACCAGTTATGGACACAATTGTTAATTTGGGTTCCACTTCGCACTATTTACATGCATTCCTTATGGGATTTGCCATAACTGGTACACTATGGCGAAATAGGGTGCAAAGAGGCCGAAAAGTTAAGGAAAATGATTTATTTCTACCACAATTTGAGCAAATTGTGAAGTTTGAATGATTGCAATCATCGTTTGTGATCGTGATCTGCTGTTCACGATTTTTTTTCTTGTTGATTTGTATCTTTAAAGGTCGAAAATCAACTATGGCGAATTTGAGGTACTATAGCCATCACTGGTACACTGAGCCTAATGATTTTTTTAGTAAATTGGTCTATTTTTAATATGCATCCTAATACTTTTTCTATTAATTGACGGCCACGTTGTTATTTTCCTTCAAAACATATTTATATTCAAGACAACTAGACGGAATGTTAATGAACTATAATTAGCATCTTGAATTTTGAAACAATGTTGAAGTTTTAGAAAATTTTATATTTTATTAGAAAAATAAACTAATCGTAGTAATTTTCTTCCGTGTTAAGAATTTTAAGTTGTGTCAAAAGTTTTTCAAAGCTCATTATATAAGTCATAAATAGTCAAAATTTCATTGCATTCGGTTCATTGAATCCGGAGATATAACAGCTCAAATTTGGCTATCAGATAATTATACCTTTTTCTAGAATCTTTATAACTTCGTGCAGAATAGTCCTATCTTTTCCAAATTTTGTCCACTGATACACAACTAGTTGATCAACTTACAGAGAAAATTTGAAAATATTTGATGTACGTTTCGAAAAGTTACAGCTAGTTGAACATTTTTTTTTAAAGTAAAAATTTTGCCTGTTCCGACCATTTTGTCTATCCCCTGTATTACATCTTTGGCAGCTTTCTTTCGCCTGTGGTCTAATCTCTAGGCCAAGGGTTTTCAGATCGTGCACCGGTGCACCACTTGGTGCACCACGACACTATAACAAGCAGCACTAGAAAAAATATGTGATCTTCAAAAAACATGACCTGTTTGAATAGAGACCCTTGCAGGTAGTTTTGAAGAATTATAGGAAAATTCTTCCAGTTAGCAATGCAATAAACTATACCAAAGTTCTGAAAATGAAGCTTCAAAATATCTTGCATTGACTTCGTCACAGATCTCATCAGAAATCCAGTTATGGTATTGAAAAATATAGAAATATTTATCGAACGGTTAACGCGGGACTTCGCCGAGGTTCTCAGTTGGAATCCGCCCAAAAATAACACTAGAATCTGCTCAGTATCTCACAAGCACTTGTCCAAGAACTCCCAGAAATATTGCGGATTTTTAGAAAAAAAAACCACTTTGCGGTAGCCGCTGAATTCTACCGCAGCTGTCAAAGTCCTATCCTAAAATCATCACATCATGGAAAAGCTTGCAAAGTGAAATGTTCTGAAATCCTAGGTTCTGAAAAGCACAACAAATAATGATCATTGGCGTCGTGTCCAAGGCTCGATCCAAGACAACCTTGAACTGACTAATGATACCTTGGTGAAAATCATTAGTCTGACAGATACCAATGCCAAGGCAGCGTGATAACCAGTGTGTGAACGCCAACGCCGAATTTTGTAGCTGCCTTTCTACTTTAATTTCCACGGCTTAATCTCTAAAATATCCCTGGAGAAATCTTCGAAGAAATTTTTGGAAGAATTCCTGGAGAATTTATCCGACGAATTACGGGACGTAACCCTCAAGGCATTCCTGAAGGAATTCCGTAATTAGATTCTGCAAAAAACCTTTACAGGAGCTCCGGATAAATACCTTGAATAATTTCTGAAAGAATCCTTACTGCAATCTCTCAAGAAATCCCTAGAGGCATCCCTGGAGCAACAGGACACAATCGGTGAAGTACTAGAATTGAAGTAATTAGCTGAATAGCCGAATTTGTGTATGACGAGAAGGCCAGCTGAATAGCTGAATTTGTGTATAACGAGAAGGCCAATTCAGTAACAAATTTTGAAAACGACGTACATATAATCAATAGTGTAGCATTGATTATACGTCGTTTTCAAAATTTGTTACTGAATTCTCCTGGTCTGCAATTAAATGGATTAAAAAGCGTGGGTATTATGATTCCTTGCTTAATTTGATGATGTTTGAGCAAAACTTTGGGTAACCCTGTTGTTGTTTTCTTCATTTCTTGCAACGTAAACAACACAGTTATCCAAAGTTTTGCTCAAACAGCATCAAATTATAGGCAAGGAATCATAATACCCACGGTTTTTGAACCATTTTATTGCAGTACTTCACCGATTGTGTCCTATTCCTGAAAAAATCATTGAAGGAATTCCTATTGCAATCTTTGAAGAAATTTCGGTTATCTGATATCAGATGAACACAAGAAAGGCGACAAGTTAATGTGTGAGAACTTTCGAGCGATCACCGTTTTGAATGCCGCCTACAAAGTGCTATCCCAGATCATCTTCCGTCGTCTTTCACCTAAAGTAAATGAGTTCGTGGGAAGTTACCAAGCCGGTTTCATCGACGGCCGGTCGACAACGGACCAGATCTTCACCGTACGGCAAATCCTCCAGAAATGCCGTGAATACCAGGTCCCAACGCATCACCTGTTCATCGACTTCAAAGCGGCATACGACAGTATCGACCGCACAGAGCTATGGAAAATTATGGACGAGAACAGCTTTCCCGGGAAGCTGACTAGACTGATAAGAGCAACGATGGACGGTGTGCAGAACAGCGTAAGGATTTCGGGTGAGCTATCCAGTTCATTTGAATCTCGACGGGGACTACGACAAGGTGATGGACTTTCCTGCCTACTATTCAACATTGCCCTGGAAGGTGTTATGCGACGAGCCGGGCTCAACAGCCGGGGTACGATCTTCACGAAATCCAGCCAATTTGTCTGTTTTGCGGATGACATGGATATTATTGCCAGAACATTTGGAACGGTGGCAGAACTGTACACCCGCCTGAAACGTGAAGCAGCAAAGGTCGGACTGGTGGTGAATGCGACTAAGACAAAGTACATGCTGGTAGGTGGGACTGAGCGAGACAGGACAAGCCTTGGCAGCAATGTTACGATAGACGGGGATACTTTCGAGGTGGTAGAAGAATTCGTCTACCTCGGTTCCTTGCTAACGGCTGACAATAACGTGAGCCGTGAAATACGAAGGCGCATCATCAGTGGAAGTCGTGCCTACTATGGGCTCCAGAAGAAACTGCGGTCAAAAAAGATTCACCCCCGCACCAAATGTACCATGTACAAGACGTTAATAAGACCGGTGGTTCTCTACGGACACGAGACATGGACGATGCTCGAGGAGGACCTGCAAGCACTCGGAGTTTTCGAGCGACGGGTGCTAAGGACGATCTTCGGCGGTGTGCAGGAGAACGGTGTGTGGCGGAGAAGAATGAACCACGAGCTCGCTGCACTTTACGGCGAACCCAGCATCCAGAAGGTGGCCAAAGCCGGAAGGATACGGTGGGCAGGGCATGTTGCAAGAATGCCGGACAACAACCCTGCAAAGCTGGTGTTTGCAACTGATCCGGTTGGCACAAGAAGGCGTGGAGCGCAGAGAGCACGATGGGCGGACCAGGTGGAGCGTGATCTGGCGAGTGTTGGGCGTGACCGAGGATGGAGAGCTGCAGCTGCATATCGAGTATTATGGCGGCAAATTGTTGATTCAGTATTATCATGAATTTGATGTGAACTAAATAAATGAAATGAAATATCAGATGAAATTGAGAAATTTATTGAGGAATTCTAGTCTAGTCTACACATACACAGCCATTCATTGAAAGAATCCTGGAAAATAATAGAATCGACTAATTCTACCATTTTTCTTGTCATTATTAATGTTTGCAGTACATTGGAAATGCATTACTAGCATTAAAGCGGCCAGGTCTACTGTGCAGCGTTATTTTTTTACAATAAAGCCATTTAGTGGGGACATCTCGTACCAACCTCTCAGCTTTTGAGAAAGCAAAATAAGTGAAAATCGATGGGGGTGACGATGCTAAGAAGGTTAATGTCACCCCTTGGTCCTTCGCTTCCTGGGATGCAACACAGGTATTTGGTCCGTGTCCCTGGCCCTAATGCCTAGGCTTAAGCGCCTTTACTCGCTCTTGAGAAATTCATACTTACCTGGAAATAAGTTGACAAATTCAACCATGAATCCCAGGAGAATTTCTAAGGGGATTTCAAAAGCAATACCAAGAGATTTTTGTATAGGAATACCCTGGAAAAATCTCAATTAGGAAATCTAATAGAGGAATCCTCAGGGTGGCCAGTGAATTTCAGATTTTGATTTCCCGGTTTTCTCCCGGTTTTTTCCCAAAATTTTCAATTTTTTCCCGGTTTTACTTGTTTGTTTACTTGTGTTGAATAAAATAATCCCTATCGGTTCAGGAGCAGTTCCAGGATAAATTTCAGAACTAACATATGTTTGAATTTTCAATTAAACTAAACTCCTGGGTGAACTTCAAGAGATTCTTTTGGATAAAATTCAGAAATAATCTCTCAAGAATATTAATTCCTGATGACATTTTTTTTGCAATGCCAATGAAACATAGGTTTCTGTAAAAACTGTACATGTACATTTTTGCAACTGTAAAGTACTTTCACATTTCTTCTCATTTTTAGTTTGAATGTCAAAACATCATTTCCACTAGAATTGATACAGTATGCCTGATACTTGTGTTAAAATTTTGAAGATGTTTCATATCAACTTAATATAAACAACATGTTCAGATTCAGCAATTATTGGCACACAGGCTTCTTTGAAAAATATTCAAACTTTTGATGGAAAGCAATTATATTACAGAAATTCTTGCATGAATCGCCCAAGAAACCGTTTTTCTTCGCAATACGCAGTTGCGAAGGAATTACAATTCAAATGGCTGTCACTGTGGAATTTTTATTCCAGGAATTGGTCTAAAACTTTCTTGAGCGATTCCTTTTGAACACGAAACTGGCCTTATTGCTGAATTCCTTTGAGCAATCGTTAATTCCTTTTAACAATTTTACATTTTTTTTCAGAAGCCTATAGGCTTTATTGTTTTGTGTTCGTCTCTCATGTTCCATATAATAACATTATTTGTTTTAGTAACACTTGCCAAAAAAACTGCTTAGAATTACGTTTGGCCAAGTAAAAATACTGATTCTAGGTTTCAGTTTAGTTGTACATAACTGTTGTTAAAATTTAGCCAACGACAACGTCCTATTTACTCCATTTAGTCTGTCTTTCATCAATTCCTTGTTGCTGTTGTTAAAATACATTGCCCACAATTTCAATTTGATGTAGACAAGTGAAAAGAAACATGTGAGTGCCCTTGTTAGTTTTTGTAGCATTATTGTATTTTGGTGACATCGATACAAGACTAATTCAGAGGAAGATTGCCCTTTACTAAAGTTTACTGAAACTCTTTACATTATTACGCAGGAATTATAAATTATTGTTTCTTCTTGATTTGCTGAAAACTAAGAATAAAAACAGTTACAACTTTTAAAATGACTTAACAGATCGACTTCAGCAACCGATATTATGATTTTAAAATTCTCAACATCTAAATATAACGCAAGTCGTATTTTCAATAAAATATATCGAAATATTGCAACTTCTGTTAAACCAGCAACAAGCTTGGCATTACAGATTATTTTCATGGATGATAAAAAAGTGATTAATAATTAGAAATAATAGAGCAGTATGGAATTATTCCTGGAAATGCAAAATTTTCCCGGTGGCAATCTGAATTCCCGAATATTTCCCGGTTTTTTCCCGGAGATTCCGAATTCCCGGCTTTTTCCCAGTTCTCCCGGTTTTCCCGGTTCGCTGGCCACCCTGAATCCTGGTGAAATCTCTAGAGAAATTCCTATATGAGTAATAACTGAAGACATTTATGTGCCATCCGTAGATTCATTCATGGATATCTGCAGAAATCTCTGAATACATCACTAGAGGAGTTCCTGTAGAAATTACTGGACGAAGCCCTGCAAGAATAGCAGCAAGAATTTCAGGATAAACCCTAGCAGGAGTTCCTGAAGGAATCCATGGGGATATCACAAGAAGAATGCATGAACAATTCTTCTGCTATTCTGCTATTATCAACACACCTCCTGGAATATGTAGATCTGCGTTATCTTTTCACTACCTATTGACGTTTATTGGCTTGCTGAACCAAGTCATGTAGCTAAGCCAAACGCCCCACCTACAACTGTTGGGTAGGCATAATTGTCCCACCCACTGGTATTTTACAGCTGGTCGTAGGTGCAAGAAGAATGCATGAACAATTCTTAGGGAAACATCTGAAAGGTTTATTATAGAAATTTCCAGGAAAAAATATTTTCCACCAAAAATGCCACATAAATAGAGAAACTCCTGCAGGAAAATCCTTAGAGCAGGAGTTCCAAGAAAAGCACAAAAGAAACGCCTGGAAAAATCTTATAGGAAAACATCTGGATGGATCGTTATAGAATCCCCGGAAGAAATCCTACAAGATACGAAGCAGAAATTCTTGAAGGAATCGCAACAAGAATTTCTGGAGGAATCCGATAACGAATTCCTTAAGGGTTTTTAATGGATAAACCCTTGGAAGAATCTCGACAGCAATTCCTGAAACAATCCAAGCAGGAAATCTACAACATGGTTCTCATCATAAATTTCTGGTACAATCTCAACAAGTAAACGTGGATGGTGTTCTCCAAGATTCCCGGTTGACCCAGAAACGTTTCATAGTGGAAATTTCCTTAATTTCCTTGTGTATAGGTAAAAACCTCATGATTATCACAATTATCATCACGAATGTTATGATTGACAATGCGTTCTAAGCATTTTGAAGGAAAATAGGTCAAACTGGTAGGTCTGAAACTGTCTAAAGAAGTGTTCGCACGAATTATGTCACAAGCTCAAAATGATAATAAAGACGATATACTAGGTAAACTCACGTATTTTTGGCAGTTTTGTTCTCTTCATCATGGGGAGTTTTTGAAAACCTTGACTCAGAATTGTCTTCAAATCCTTCTCAACCAAGCGAAGACAAGACGAAGAGAAAAAACCTGTCGATAATACCTTAAGTCACCCTATAATGTATTCGAGGAAATTAGGCCATGCGTTAAGCTAAAGAATCCTTATAAGATAAGCATTCTTTCCACCTTACCAATAAAATAATGTCCCCATTACATATATCGATTGGCCTAGAATACAGGACTGCAACCATTACATGTAGACGCTATCAAAGTATAGCTATTTATTCACAACATCTAACACTGAGTACAAGCAATTACGTATAATAGTGCTTGAGCTTATCGTTCCCCGACATCGTTCTCTATTTTATTACAGAACCTCACACAAGCTTACATCGCAATAAGCCTTGAAAATTCGTAAAAAGTACCTTGAGACTGTCATGTTTATTGATTTATTGATCAGCATCAACACCTTCCCAGCCAAAAAAAAAGCATCACCCATCCCATCTCTTCGTTGTTTCACTTTCGAAAAAATAGCTGTCTATTACTCAACTTCAATGTTCCGATGCAGATTGCAAAGCACAGCACAGATAACACAACGCGTGAGATTTAAACCGATCGGAATCCCTTCACTTGTTTTCTCCTGCTATAGCTAAATAGATGATGGGTGGTGCTACGTCGTCGTTCGAAGAAGCATCCAAAAGAGAAGGAAACCTCTGAAACCGCTTTGACATAACAACTGTCAATACCCTCTCCTCTTTCTTCTACTCGCGGATTACAACAGAGTATGCATACTGCATAGTGTGGAATGGGCGTACTCACCTGCACTGGTTCCTGCACAATCATCTTATCCTAGTGCCCCCAGCCGCTGCTGGTCACAATCTACCTCGGAGGTCACTGCAGTCGATTCCGGAAGCAGCTTTTCTCGCTTTTCGCTTGTATCTTTTTCTCGTTCTGCGTTCTCCTTCCAGCTTCCACGCAATACAGGAACCCCACACGTTCGGTGTCTACTCCTTCGGCTGGTCAAACCAGGCTACGACTGCAGCAGGACAATGACGACGACGTTGATGTTGATGTTGATGATGACGACGATGAGGAAAAACAAATTTCACTAGATGCATTACAACACTTTCTCACACTCACACGGGAGCCCGTGGTACAATAATTCACTTTTCAAACTCCTTGGTTGGCTTCTTCGTCTTCTGCTGTTACTTCTCTCAGGGCCTCAGTTGCCTTCAACCTATTGCTTGCCTATTTTTTCTTCTAGAGGCGAGCTTCTGCCACTGCGTGAACCGTCGTCATTGCTGCTGCAACCACGAAAAAATCCACTATTAATCCGCACTTCGTTCGCCCTCTTTCTCTTCTGCCCCTCGGAAGGCGGCGCTGCACCCTCGTTAGCTCTTGTTGTAGGCCCGCAAACTTCTCACTCTATTGTTGCCTAACAGAAAATACACGGCGCCCATGAACGGTTATATTAGACTGGTCCAGAGGATCTATCTGCTGAAGGCTAAGGCGTAAAAATCCAAAATCTAGTAGGCTATGATTTGGACAAAGTCACCCAAAAGTGATTTATTCTGCAATAAATGATAATATTCTACACTAACATTATTAATAAACAAGATTATGTTTATATGATGTATGTAGTAGTTTCACTATCATGCCTAGGGTGACGAGTTCGTTTCTCGGTCGGTCCAGCAACTTTTCGTAAAGGAAATTCCCTTGACTTCCTAGGGCATAGAGTATCTTCGTGCTTGTCGCACGATATTCACATACAAAATGCTCATTGGCAGAGGAAGTTACGTTAATAAGTTAAGTTATTACATAACTGTGCTAATGCTCAAAGAACACTAAGCTGAGAAGCAGGCTTTGTTCCTGTGAGCACGTTACGCCAAGAAGAAGAAAAGAATCCCCGGATTCACTGTTGTTCTTTCGGGGCCATCCAAAAAGACATCACGTACAGAGGGTGGAGGCGGGTTTCTTGAAAGGTTGTTATTGTGATGTCACAGAGAAACAGACTTAACACATTGGTTCATACAAAATTTCCGAAATTTGTATAGAGCGTAGACTTTGGCCACAGCAACCTATTTTCTCTGGTCATACTAAAAATAGAATTTTCAACCACCCCTCCCCACACTGAACGAAAATCCCGCCATAAATTGAATGAAAAGTGCTTCATTGGAGCCCCATGCCTAAAATCAGATGATTTGTAGAAGGCCGTCATTCAATTCCAGATCTGACAGATACAAAACAAGCGATGTGGAAATCATTCAATGTTATAATTATAATCATTCTATTCGGAATCAAAACAAATCTAGATAAGGATGATTGTAATTCAGTTTTGCGGTTCAAATATAGATGAAAGTCATTGTAAAATCTAATGTTGCTCATATTGGTGTCATTCTCTTGAATTTGTTTCAATTCTTTTTCAAATATCCTAGGGAAAATAAAATCACAACCATTTCAACTAGTTTAAGAGAAATTAATAGTCAATTTCTCTCGTACTACTTGAAAAGGTTATGACATTATTTTTCCTAGAATATTCGAAAATTATAACAGACAAAATTTAGTCGTACAGATACGCTTTATTAAAAAAAAACACACAGAACATACACGATTAAAACATTTTATAACTACCACTAAACTGACCACTGCTTGGGTACATTTCACAATTGGCTTCTTTAGCGGTGTTGAGATAATTCCATATTCAGAATCTGCATGCAAAACTAAGCCGAAATCCAAATTTTCATGAATTTCTGTGCCCGGGAACCTATTTAAAAATCAGTTTGAAGTTTGTATGGGAGCGATTTGTCGAATCACCCCTCGTCGCATTTTATACTGGGCGGAGCTGTCAAGCAGTTGGCCAGCTGTCAAAAGGTGATTTCGAAAATTTTCTTCGAAATCAATTTTAGGTGCCAACATGAAGTTCTAAAAATCTGAAAAAAATCATGGTGGTTCAGAAAAAGGTGCTCTTTCGTATAAAATCAAAAAATCAATACATTTTTCTTAATTTAAAAACCCAATTCACTGAAATCAGGCTGCAATATTTTTTCTATCAACTTAGAAATTTTCAGGCGACCACTTCGACCGCCACAAAATCCGCCACAAAAATCCGACAGAAAATGTACTGAGAATACTTTTAGGAATGATGGATTGAGCACACGATTGAATGAGGAATCATACCTGGGTCGTAAGGATTATCGTTCTGTGTATTGAATGATTTTCAGTATGAGGCACCATGTAGAAACGATTTCAGATGGTTTTGTGATGATAATCAATCACAACAAACTTTAACTCAAATTCATTCGTAATTTGTGTCGATTCTAATTTTATTACAGGATGATTTTCATTCAAGAGAGCGCAGTAAACTCATTTTGCTACAAAATCATTTAAAATTCGGATTCTGCGGATTTGTATCGCATTCTTCCGGCGACCCGGCCAAACACAGTACATTTAGCATTGGGCGATTATGTTTTCGTGGTGATGATTTTTAAAGAAATTTGTTCTAAGTGTTACGTCTGTTTCTCTGTGATCGAGACTTTCAGCTCAAGGCTGGTTCGTCTCCAATTCGTGAAAGGTGATAAACAATACATTAGGTATAGGAAAAACTTGTACGAAGTGGGGGGGGGGGGGGGTGGTTGAAAATTCTATTTTTAGTATGACGAACTTATAATGGGATGCTCCCTTCTTTGGAATTCTCCAAACTACGTAGAGTCTGAAGGGCGAGGGGGGGGGGGGGGGGATCTGACCAAAGTCTACGCTCCATACAAATTTCGAAAATTGTGTATGAACGAAAGTCTACGAGGGGGGAGGAGGGTTCTGAGATGGCCAAAAATGAGTCTACGTAGTTCATGGACAGCTCACAGAAACACCATCTGTGAATTAATTCTTTTGAAAACAGATTCTTTCAGATTACTTCTGGAGATCAGGGATGGGAACACACACTTGCAAAGAATTACACTCACTTGCTATTTTCTCAGCTCAGAAGCGTGCAATCAGGAATCGATGTATGGACGACTTTTTCCATGTGGTTTTGTCTAAAACTTTGCTGATTACAGTAAGGGTCGCACACATATCCCAAAGTCGTAACGGAGCTGTGAAAGCGACTCTTGTTGTCTTCGGAGTTGCCTTCGCAGCTCCCTCACTACTTCGGTATGCGTGTGCAACCTCTACTCTATTCGGCAAACTTTTCGACAAAACTACATGGCAGAAATCGTCCATACTTCGTTTCTTGATTGCACGCTTCTGAGCTGATAAAACTGCAACTGAGTGTTCCCATTCTTGCTGGAGATTCCTTCATCCAGTTCTCCTATGGATTTCTCTAGGTTCTCTCTTATAGATTCCTGATATATTTTTTGTTGGTAATCTTTTAGAAGCTCCTTTAAGCGATCTCAACTGCAGTGTTGCCAGGAATTTATTTGAGAAAACTTCAGGAAGTTTCCCAAAAGGAACTGTAGGAGAGTTCCCAGAAAGAACTCCTGTTGGGTTCATAGAAAAAAAAATCTTAGAAATTCTTAGAGGAATCCCAAAACGAACTCCTAGAGGGTTCCTATAAAGAATGCGAGGATGTTTGCTAGAAAAAACTTATGTTTCCAGAACTCCTGGAAGACTTCCAATAGAAACTCCAAGAGGGCACCCAGATACTTCAGGAGATTTGTATGCATGATCCGCTAGAGGATTTCTAGTAGCAACTGCTGGAGGATTTCCAGAAGAAACCGTTGAATAATTCCCAGAACGAACTCATGGAGGAAACCCATGTCTCTGCAGAAGCTCCAAGAGGAATTCATAAATGGTCATTTGGGATTAATTCCAGAACTCTTGCAGGTATTCATCGAATTCCAAGAGATAACGAAAGCGAATGCGAAAACTATAGCGCAAGCTGAATCATACATTACCTAGAGGTATTCTAAAAACTTGATGTATGGAATCCTAGGCAGAACTCCTTGGGAAAATCTAGAAATAGTTTGTAAAGGTATTTCAGAAGAAATTCACAAAGTAATCCGTGATGGAATTCCAAGAGAAATCTCATAAGAAACTTATGGAGGGGTTTCTGGTCGAACTGGCAATGGAAAACTCACAGAGATTCCTGAAGAATCTCCGGAAGAACTCCTGCATGGATTTCAAAAAGATCTTCTTCGAAAACAACACTTCTTAAGGAATGCAGTAAGATATTCTAAATAAATTTCTGGAAATCACCTGGACGAATTTCAGAATACAAGACTGCTAGAGGAATCGAAGAAATATGTTTAGAGAAATCTTAGGATAAATGGCAGAAAAAAACAAGAATCTTAGAAAGAGCAATCGCAGGAATCAAAGAATTCCCAGGCGAATCTCAGAATGAAATCAGAGCATTTCGCTGGAACTCGTGAAGAAAAATTTGTAGAACTACTGGGGAAATTTATGAAACAACATGTGGAAGAATTCCTGAAAAAAACTTTGGAGATATCCCATATGGCATTTTTTGAAGGTTTTTCAAGCAATCGTACAAACTAATATAGAGTAATTCTAGAAATGAAATGAACGAATCTAACAAATAATCATTGAGAAATCCTGAATGTACCTGTGGAGGAATTCCAAAGGAATAACATAGAATAATTCCATGGGATTGAGTAAAGCAACCCAGAGAAACTTCAGAGAGAATCCATATAGATTACGTAGAAGAATCCCACTTCTACCCTAAGTCTCCTGTTTGCCTAGTGGTTAAGGCTATCGATCGCCGGAGACGGCGGGTTCGATTCCCGTTCCAGTCGGTAAAATTTTCTCGACTCCCTGGGCATAGTGTATCATTGTGCTTGCCTCACATTATACAAATTCATACAATGGCAGGCAAAGAAAACCCTTCAATAACTGTGGAAGTGCTCAAAGAACACTAAGTTGAAGCGTGGCAGGCCAAGTTCCAGTGGGGACGTAGAGCCATAAAGAAGAAGAAGAATCCCATTTCCTTAAGATATTCTAGAAGAAATCCTTACAGGACCTTACAGGATACACCGAAGAATTACCGAGCAACTTTAAGAAAAAATCCTGTGAGAAATTACTGTAATTTTTTTCAAAGATTTCATAAAGAAACTAACGAATAACCAATGAACTTTCTTTAGAAAATAGTAGAAAATTTCTATTTTTTAGTAATTGCTTGGGCTATTTCAAAAAATTGTCTATAAAGAGCAATTACAAAAAAAACTAAAGAAAAACAATCTGATAAGTCAGATTAGTTACCTTAAACTGGGTAAAATACAAACTATTTTATTGTTAACAATAGAACAGAACTAAAAAATGTGTAAAAAAAAAACAATAATATTGATTATATGGACCAGTCTAAAAACCCAAATAAACGAACGTGCATCCCAAACTTCATTTTCAACGCGACGATAGAGGCTTGCATCAAAAACATAACCTCATCGAATTCTCATACGATTTGTAAACATTGCCCTCAAATTTTTTTTGAGGGCAAGGACGGCTTTATGGACCGACGCCGAAGGAAAGAAAGAGAAGGAGACAGTGATGACGTCAGCGTGCAAGCGCTCATGACGTTGGTGTGAGTTCCGCACACCACACACACACACACACACACTGATCACGATGGTTCCCCTTCTTGCTCCGTTGCTGTTGGTTGATCACACTCTTCACCCTCTGCGAACACCCCGCACTTCCCAACACACCCAAGGCGAACCTTCTTTTTCCTCCGCCAGCCAAAATTCCAACCTTCTTCGCGAGCTGCCGTCGATTCTTTCGCAATTCACGCCCGGGAAAACACCGTAATCCACTTTCTCAACGCACCAAATCGTCCGGAGCGCGTTTCCGCGGGTTTCGAACACCGTTTCGACGGTAAAATACTGCGATTATCCGATCGATACGCGAAAATCGAACCACTTTAGAAATTTCCCGTTTCTTTTCTCTGCAACCTCTCTTGCAACACAGACAAAAATCGACTTTTGTACAAGCGAAACGGAAAACTGGTGACGTCCCCTCCTGCTCACTCTGCTGCAGCATCGGGGGCAGTGTTGCCACATTTTTATCTGTACCGTAGGCTCAAAAATCTTTTTTATCTGTACCAGACATTCGAAAAATCTGTACCCAAAATCTGTACCAAATTTGTGCCACATTTGATTTAAAATCGTTTAAAATACACACAAAAGAGCATTATATTCAGGCTAAACTATGAAAAACACTTAATTTGAGTATACTGTTACCAATTTCTGAAATTTAAAATAAAAATATCAGTATTATAAATGTTTTAAATTTGAATTTTAATGTTTTTTTCTCAATTTCAAAAAATCTGTACCATTCTGTACCTTTTGCTGAAAATCTGTAATCTGTACCGTACAGAATCTGTACCAAAAAGTTGAAAAAAATCTGTACTTTTACAGAATAATCTGTACCTGTGGCAACACTGCGGGGGGCGTTTGAAATTTTCGCCCGCGCGTGAGAGCAGAAATCGCACAGGCGAAAAAGAACTGTCACGCAGTGCGATGTCGCACGGTCGAGGGATAAGAAAGTTGCGTTGCACTGAAATAAATTTTGAGTTAAATTACAGTAATATACCGATTTTATCGCACGCTTCGCGCATCAGTCCCTCATTTTTTATTGGGTATTGTGTATCCCAGCTTAATCACTCAGATATTGTCGTCGCGCTTGAAACCCGAAGTTACTTCACACGCGACCGTCGACCTTTCTCCAAATCCATACGTGAAACCTAACGTCGGACATAGTGCGCTGGACAGCGGACCTGGTCTTCTATCCAGCCCCAGCGCACTATGCCCGACACACGGTTTAGGAGAAACATCGATTTTCGCGTGTCGAAAATTCCGATTTTTAACTGTACGAATAATACTGATGACCTCAACCAGCCGTCGTTAATCGCGAAAAGATTGCGCCCCGTTTGACAGGATATAATATATCCTATATCTATATTATAGAATTAATCGGGTATGAAAATAGTATATGGTAGTGCGCGTGGCCGACGGCTGGTGAATTTTCCCGTTTTTCGATGAACTTTCTGAGTTTCTTGTTCTTGTTCTGTTCTTTCGGTTCACGATTGAAATGGACGATTGTTATGGAAACTTTTTGCACCAAAACTTCTCCAAATGTGCAAATAAAGTAGGAAATCGTAAGGCTATCACGTATGGCCCATATAGCCGAGGCGGTAAACGCACGGGTATTCAGCATGACCATGCTGAGGGTGACGGGTTCGATTCCCGGTCGGTCCAGGATCTTTTCGTAAAGGAAATTTCCTTGACTTCCTTGGGCATAGAGTATCTTCGTGCCTGCCACACGATATACGCATGCAAAATGGTCATTGGCAGAGGAAGCTCTCAGTTAATAACTGTGGAAGTGCTCATAGAACACTAAACTGAGAAGCAGGCTTTGTCCCAGTGAGGACGTTACGCCAAGAAGAAGAAGAAGGGAATTCAAATTGTGCGTACATTTAGTCTTTCCTTACCGGCTCAGGACTCTAGCCTGTAGAGTTTGTACTGGCATGCACTCTCTATGTTTACATTGAGTGTGTAGATGGTGCGAATTGAGCAGTTACGAATGAACGTGTAGAATGACAGTTGCGATAAAAGTGGAGCGTCAGCGGACGACGGACAGCGAACCTGTGGGAAGTCTGGTGAATCCGAACGACCGGGGAAGGCTACTGAACTGGAGAGCTGGAGTTTGCCGTTGCGAGAGTTACTTCCGGAAGTGGACCCTACAATTGGCGACGAGGATGGGATGGAAGGCCTCGTATACGGTGAATGTTTTTTGCCCCCTTGAACGTGTTTGTTTTCGGATGGATTGCTGGCGGGTTGGTTGGTGTTGTGATGATGGGAGAAGCGGTGCAGCAGTTCGGCGGGTGAGATTGAGGAAGGAAGTGCAATTGTTTGCACGGGATTGACGACGCAGTGTTTTGTAGATGCAGGTGTTGGTGGATGGTTTTTGGACAGATCATTGAGGGAGCGTGCTTGTATAATGTTTCAGTGGAGAAGTGTGAATGCACGTGGTACAATCGGTATTTATCAGAACAATTTTTTTCAACCGTGGCGGGTTGCCGGTTGAAGAAAATTTTAACCGTGGCGGGTGCCGGTTAAAAGAACACATGAGACCGTGGCGGGTGCCGGTCGAAGCAAATTTAACTGTTGCGGGTGCCAGTTAAAAAAAAAGACAAAAAGACCGTGGCGGGTGCCGGTCGAAGGAAATTCAACCGTTGCGGGTGCCGGTTGAAAGGGCAATTGAGACCGTGGCGGGTGCCGGTCGAAAGGAATTTAACCGTTGCGGGTGCCGGTTATAATCGAGGCCGTGGCGGGTTGCCGGTCGAAAGAAACATTTAATCGTTGCGGGTTGCCGATCAAAGAGAATGATTAACCTTGAAAGTCCCTGCAAGGGTGCTTGGGAGCAAGGTAGTGATTCCATGGCTTGGGGGCGCCTGACTTAAGGGTGCGTTGAATACACATTAGTAGTTGGTAGTGGTTTTGGCAGTTCCTGTAACCACAACATGGTAACATTTCCATGGCTGGGGGCGCATGGATATAAAGTAATTTGCTTTAGAAGCTCCTTACTTTAGATAGGGTGCTTGGGAATTGGGAAGTGCTTCCATTACATCTTGAAGAAATCCTGGGTATATTTGTGATTGATTGGGAACAGTGTGATGATTGGCTGGATGATGGAGAGGCGATGCCTTGCATGTTGTGTTTGAAGGCAGTGTAGTATTTCCATGGTTTGAAAGTATTTGTAATGGGTAATCTATATATATATATCTATATATAAATGAGTTTGAAGTTCCTTTGAGGCAACAAAACTCACGAATGGCTGAACCGATCAGGATGACTCTTGCATGGTTTGTTTCGTATTCATGGTGGCTGTGTTTATAAGTAAAAAAAGTTACGAAAATCAACTAGAAAAGTAAGATAATAGATAAAGTGCTGGTTTTTCATGAGCTAGGAAGGAAATCAACACGATCGAAATGAAACCAATCTAGAGTGCGGTGCATCAATGACCTCAACAGTTGTCAAACCTCAAACCTTGGCAAGACAAAGTTTGCCGGGACAGCTAGTACGTGTATATAATGGATCACTAAAGTAACTAAAACGGCCGCTATGAAGCGAACAGAAAGTGCCACTGTAGCCTTGTGTGTTTGACGTAACTCCACTGCTGTCACAATGTTAATGCCCATATACGCTGGCGCCTTTGTGTACATGCGATGAACACTAGAAAAGTTTGCTTCATTGATCCATTGATTCTGGCTTGGAAGAGGAGAACAGGGTTTTCCTAGAACTATGGATTTGATGCAACAGTTGTCACAATTACACCAAGCGAACGTGTGATGTTTGATGGTTTGTGTATAGAGTGGAAGGGAAAGCGAGACATGTTTTGTTACTGACCCGGATGCTGGATTCAAGAATGGATGGTTGATTATACCAAGGGTTGCTGAACTTGGTTGTTGAAGATTGGCTAGCTATCTGTACGCGGATGGTTGGGATTGGAATGAGAAATTTGGTTGGACTTTGTGCGTCATTAAATTGCGCACTTGAGAAGTTAGCTGAAAAATAAAGTATCTAGTGTTGAAAGGAGTTGACGTCTATGATTAATAAATCTTACACCGTTCACTGAAGGGGTCAGCAATATTATGAAAAGCAGTGTGTAGTTCGAATGAAGCATAAGTTCGGAGAGTGACACACGTGGCTCCTATCAAGCCAAATGAGTATAAGGCACAAACAAAAAAAAAACGTGACTAAGAAAAGAAAATAGTGACTTCAAGGTTTGGGTTCATTGTGGATGGTCAAGATGTGTTGTGCCATGAAAACTGAAATTTTTGGGAGGTAAAGAAGTCCTTAAGGTATGTTTTTGTTTTGATTAGTTAAGTGTGGGAACTCACATCGACCCGGAAACCTCTGCAGTAATGGAAAAAGTCAGCTGGTTGAAGAGTTAAAACATTTGGAGTGTTAAAACAGGCATTGCCCTATGAATTTAGGCATTGTGTCCTACTTTGTCTAGTTTCTCTCACATAAATACATTATTTATATTCATGCATTCACTTGCTTGACGCATTGGTGGCTTATAGAATTCTATTGAACTTTGATTGATTGATTGATTGATTGTCTTTATTAAAGAATTTTTCAGCCCTTGGCTTTGAACTTTGACGAATACAGTGGCTTCTCTTATTTTTTTCCTTGTCATGGAAAAGTGAACATTATGTGAAGCTATTGACCAAGCTATTGACTGTTGTTCATTGATAAAAGGTTGGAATTAGAATTGGAAAAGGTTTGAAGAGCCAAGGGGATGTTATTCGAAAATAGTTGAGCCACGTCACATCATGTTGATGTTGGGGAGCATGCAAAGATGCAAGGAGGTTGATGGCAGCTGCTTAACACAGAGTCTTGTTTGGTGGATTGTTCTGATAATTTGTGTGACGGGGTTTGATAATTAAGGAGGGGAAGGATATGTATAATTGTTTCTGGTTTCGCGGATGTGTTTTCGTGTTTGACAGATGTTGGATCTCCAGTTAGTCCAATGCAGGTGTGCTTGGGCTGAAGTATACCTCGGGCTAAATTGAGATTTAGCGTCTAAGCCGCGGGCCGCAGTTTGAGCAACACTGGTCTAATGGATCAGGCTTGCAATTTCTAACCCAGAGAAGCTGAGTTGGATTCCCGTCTCGATCGTAAGGTATTCGAGACTTCCTGGATGTGATATATCAATGAGCTTTCCACAATGTGCAAGTTCGTCCAATAGAAGGTGGGGAAGGTCCTTGATGTTAGATTGCTTATGGAATATTGCGACTGGGCAGGCCAAAGTCCAGCGGAGGCATTGTGGATTGTTGTTTTCAAGTATTGAGTTGCATAGCGTAAATGATGGGTGCTAAGTGATAATAACGCTGGTATTGTATTTCAGAGCATGGGTTAAATTTGTTGAACTCAAGGGAGTCTGTAGTTTTAGTGTTACATAAAGAGAGATTGTTTAGATGTCAGGTTCATAACATTTTTTTAAAGAAAGATGGGGGTGTAGAGTTTGTACTGGCATGCACTCTCTATGTTTACATTGAGTGTGTAGATGGTGCGAATTGAGCAGTTACGAATGAACGTGTAGAATGACAGTTGCGATAAAAGTGGAGCGTCAGCGGACGACGGACAGCGAACCTGTGGGAAGTCTGGTGAATCCGAACGACCGGGGAAGGCTACTGAACTGGAGAGCTGGAGTTTGCCGTTGCGAGAGTTACTTCCGGAAGTGGACCCTACATAGCCTACACAGAGAAATTTAGTCGTCGCCACCTAAACAACCAAGTAGTGATTATTATTCTATTTGATTAATCATTAGGTAATAATCTTTACCTGATCCTACTATAAAGGCAGAGAATAATGCAAACGTATGTGCAGAAGTGGCGTCGGGCTATTGGATCTACAACATTAATCATACAATTAGCATAACCTACTCCTCTCTTAATCTCTAAAGTGGAGAATCAGCATGCCACTCACATAGGGGGTACTAATTGAATAGCAGTCGATTTCACAAATCACCATTTAGTACCGTTCCTAGCGCACATTAACCCGATATCTTTTAGCAAACACAATAGTTTAATAAATTTCACAAAATATCCTTATTTCCTTATTAACAATCTCACGGGAACGGCCTTTGCACAATTCATTCGCCATGCATCTGTTTCCCTGGCTATTGTCTGAAGGAATGACAATTTGCTTCGCACGTATTCTGCAATCGATGCTGATGGGTGTCATTGTCCGTGCTGCCAGAACACATGTACATAATTGTTACCAGTTTTATTCAATAGAGCACAAGATATATTCACTAGCTATATGTCAAAGTGAAAAAAAAATCTTAAACTTCCCATTTATTATTGCTAAAATTTCAAAAGTGTGTTGAAAACTTCAATGGCGCTTACGTCAAATATGCGAATATATGCAGTGTTCTTGAGTTTAGATCCTGAAGTTTGTGGGTGTAACGGTAACTTCTTTCATTTTACTAAACTACGATTTGTAATCTATCATGTCCAGTAAGTCTTCTGATAGTTTGGCTGACTTGGAAGGAACATACCCATAGTGTCTCTAAATGACATTTGAGATTTCAAGAGCTTCATGGATCACAGCAGATTATGCTATGCTATTTGTTATGGTGAAAACAAATGAAGTTTTTCTTGAAGATTTGAAGGACTTCATTATAGAACAGTTTGGACGACCGTGAATGTCCCAAAGGTTTATTACAAAAAAGTAGACTTCAGATTGCTCCAGTAACTGCGGTTGATTATGCAGCGTTACTCAATATAACAGATATGGATACTGTTACGAGTGTAGACCTGAGGTCCTGAACTCCAAGGTAGTTTGGCTGACCTGGAATATCCCTGTAGTATCTCTAAATGACATTTGAGATTTCAAGAGTTTCGCGAATCCCAGTAGGTTATGCAATATTATTATTTATGGCAAAACCCATAAAGTTATTCTTGTAGATTAACAGGACTTCATTATAGAACAGTTTGGACGAATCTGAATGTCCCAAAGGGTTATAATAAAAAAAATAGACATCAGATTGGTTCAGTAGCCACGGATAAATTTGCAATGTTACTCAGTATAACATATATAGCTGTTGTTACGAGTGTAGACCTGAAGTCCTGAACTCCAATGTAGTTTGGCTGACCTGGAATATCCCTGTAGTGTCTCTGAATGACATTTGAGATTTCAAGAGCTCCGCGGACCCCTGCAGATTGTACAATACTATTGTATATGGTGAAAACACATAAAGTTGTTCTTGTAAATTTGAAGGACTTTATTATAGAACAGTTTGGACGACCCTAGATGTCCCAAAGGTTTATAATAAGCTAGTAGACTTCAGATTGTTCCAGTAACTGCAGTTGATTATGCAGCGTTTTTCAGTATAACAGATATGGATACTGTTACGAGTGTAGACCTGAAGTCCTGAACTCCAAGGTAGTTTGGCTGATCTGGAATATCCCTATAGTGTCTATAAATGACATAGTAGATGTCAAGAGCATCACGGATCTCAGTAGGTTATGCAATGCTATTAATTGTGGCAAAAATACAAAAAAATATTCTTGTAGATTTGAAGGCCTTCACCATAGGACAGTTTGGAACACCTAGAACATCCCAGAATATAAAATACCTTTTGATATTCTTGATAAAGGCTAAATGGATACATATACACCATACCCACATCCAAATTCAGCTTTTAGGGCAACTGGTATGTCAATTATTTCGTTTTTACAATTTTCATGGTGTTCAGGATGTTCTAGGTTATCAATGAAGTCCCTAATACAAATATCCCCATTTTTCCCTAATACAGGACTCAATTTGCAACAACTTTGCCGAAGACAGTATTCTGTTTTATCGAATGGGTGAATTTATACAGTCGTTTCTATGTTGGGGTCATATATGACCCCTCCGGCTCCAAAGGGTTAAACAAATCTTCGAAATGCTCCTTTCACCTGGCTGCCACCATTGTTTTGTCTGTCAGCAAATTTCCTTCTCGGTCATTACACATGGCGGGCACTGGCTCAGTCTTGTGCCACGCACCATTGACAGTTGCATAAAACCTCCGCATACCGTTCCTGTCCAATGCTCATTATGCCTCACCCCCAAAACGGAGTTCACGATTTTACGGGGGAGATCAGGGCATAATGGACACCCCTGTTTTGCCGAAACCGTTAACTGTTATGTTAAACTTTAAATGCATAAATGTAAAGAAACAAGTCATTGTTCTACTTTTCAAAAGTACCATTTATATTCCTCCAAAGGCGAATGCCTCTTCAGGGTAAAGTCTATATAAACAAAAAAAAATCATCCAAAATGACCAAAATATTATTGAAATTGAAATATGTTTTTCGTATGGTGAAATTCTTATAATTTCAAAGCAGCAACAAATGAGGTATTACGAGTGCTTGAGTGTGTCCACCACAAAAACAAGTGAAGTGTTACCTTATCTGCATGTATACACAGATTTAGCAATGGATGAAGTATTTTATTGTTGATCAGAATATACTCGAAATAGTAATTTTAATGTTGCAGTCGATTCGGGGCGAAATGACCCAAGGAACAATCACTCATTTAACCAACATTGCAATGACATTTTTATTCCACATTTAATTGGCGATTAAAAGTATAGGTTATGTCGTGAAAATTTGGAAGTTTGAAAAGGAAATACCAGTTCCCCATCAGTTTAATCATCATTTTTTTGGTAAATTTATCGATAAAATGATTTTTTTACCCCGATCCCACATTAAATTTTATCTGGTACGACCCAATCACTAAAATACGAAATGGGATTTCACAAAACTTAACCTCACTTTAGGAGGCCAATGGAATAACAGTTTAACATTATTTCATCACAGCTTGTAACCGAACAAACAAAAACTGCTGACGTTTGTTAAGCTTATAATTAAAATTGCTGTTCACATACGTGCCAAAGGTTCGGTTGTATTTTGGCTTATTTACAATGTAAATAGCATCATTTCAGCTTATTATTCAACATTTGGTTTTGTTCAGCTGCAAATGTTATAAACCAGCAATAGTTCGACATGCATGCTTATTTATGACTTTGAATTGTTCCTTGGGAACACTGTCAATTACAAATGGATGTACGCGCATTGCATACTGTTAGGAGTTTTGAAGGTTTTGAAAAATCCGATTATTTTAATCTAAAGTTTGTTTAATTAACTTTGATGTTATGTAAACTCGTCTAAGATTTTATCAGTGGTATTGATCACCGAAGGGAAATTACTTAACTGGTCGGCATAATCAAAGGATTAGCATAAAATATGCAGGGGCGTCCATTTCGTCCCGTACCTTTCCTGCCAGCCCTAAAAATCACACGGTTTACAATTCATTATTTCTTCACAATAAAGAAATTCTACCTGCACTGCCGTGAATCGCATAATTGTCCCATTTGCATAGGAAATCTAGCAAAGATGGGACTGATATGCGATTCACGGCAGTGCAGTGGTGGCAAACAGGGATGGCATTCACCATTTGCAAAGAGTTACATTCACTTGCTACTATCTCAGTTCATAGGCATGCTATCAAAAAACAATGTATGGATGACTTTTACCTTGTAGTTTTATCTGAAAGTTTGCCGAATATCATAAGGGTCGCTCACGAGTTCAGCATGCGTGTGCAACCCTTATGATATTCGGTCAAACTTTCAGATAAAACTACGAGGTAAAAGTCATCCATACATTGTTTTTTGATAGCATGCTTATGAACTGAGATAGTAGCAAGTGAATGTAACTCTTTGCAAATGGTGAATGCCATCCCTGGTGGCAAATGGTTGAAATTCATAGGAAACAAGCCAAAGTTGTAAGACAACTGATAATATGTTAAGTTTTTCTCTGTTATGCAGGCCTAAAGTACTCATCTATGCCCCTAATCCCCCTACGTTATATGAAATTTCGCAATGTTTATAACTATCATCGAAATTTCAACTATTATCTTTTGTCAGGTAACGGTTCATTCGATGATTATATGTTGAAATTACTCATCAATTTGGCTTAATTTACTGAATTTGGTGACAAAACGCTTAAGCTGCTCATTATGTCCCGCCTACCCTTGCAGGTATTCCACTAACACGCCCAGGTTCATCATCACCACCTCAGTGTAGGGCCTATTTTCCGAATTTGCTTTGATTGCTCGGATTGGTCGAATTGATGATGAAAATATTACACTCTGGTTGGAATGTTGATGTATTTTTATTTACCAGGGATATATTTTTTATTTGAACACTTTGCCTGTTCTAAGAGTAAGTATCGACATTTTCGATTCGAAAACATTTGTGCCTGTGGATATTATGGAAAGTCATCGCATAGATTTTTCTTTGTTTTAGATACTAACTATTGTTTTATTTTATGAAATATCTTTATCAGCTACATATAGAGGAAGCTCCTGAACTATACAATGTTCTGCTCCGAGAAAAACTTATATGTAAATTTTATTTACAAGGGAAATTTAATTGTTCTGCAATCAACAAGAAACAATGCAAAAATGCAACAACATTAAAGACATGACAATACGTAATTGTCAAATAGATCTTACCCTTACTGCTCGCTGTTGACTAGTTCGAACCACTGCCGCATGGCATCGCTCAGGACTAGCGGCAACTGGCCCAAGTCGCGCACAATCACATAGTACGGGAATGGGAACACATCCAGGTAGGACTGCATCACGATTTGGTTCCGATCCGCCGTGAATAACGGCACACGGATGTCCATAATGGAGTGCTGCAAAAGAGTATTGATATGAGTCAGTGAGAATAAGCGTGACGTACTTTATGGATGCTCCCTTATGCCAAATGACCGTTAGGCCAATTATCCCGTAACTCAGTATCTTACCTTGTTCTCCGGGTTATCAATGATCACATAAACGATGAATATCCTCTGCAAGCGAGCCAACTTCACCGAGTTCTTAACCTTCTTTTCGCCCTCGCTGAAGATGTTGCGGCCGTCACTCAACACCAACAGCAAATTCTCGAATATCCCGTTATCGGACGAAGATGTGTCCTCCGCGTTGAACGTCCTCACAAAGTCCAGCAGTTCTGCAATCCGGCTTTGGTTCTGCTCAAAGTTCAACGAGTTGATCAACTTGGCTCCGTCGAACTGATCAGAGTGCTTCAGCAAAATTTTCGGCGCCTCCCCAAACGACATCACATTCAGGCGGCCACTTTCCAGCAGCGTCAAGGCCTGCGAAACCAACGAGATGGCTTGTAACGTTAAATCCTTGGAGTTGTTATGATCCATCGACTTGGAATCATCCACAGCGATCGTGATCTTGTAGTCACGCTGTGCCGCTTTCGTCCGCCGGAGCCAGATCTTGTCCTTGCGGAATTGCGACGCAATATACGGAATGATCTTTTTCATGTTGATTCGGCGACCCGTCCGGTAATCGCCCTTAAGTCGCGTACACTTCGTGGGTTCCAAAATCAACCGGAGCTGTTCGCACAGTTCGCGAGCATTCGGAAGCATCTTGTTTGAAATCTGCTGCCATTGATCGCAGTCTTCGTGGTCCGGTTGAGCCGCATTCACGGCCAGACTCTCTTTCTCGACCATCTTTCGTAGCTCCAACGTTTCCGCCGTGGTAGGTTCCTCCGGAACGGTCATATCGTTCAAAATGTCCATGCTGCAGGAAAAAAAAACATAAATTAGATCCAATATTATTGAAAATTACGAATCTACTTACATCGTATGTGCCGTAGTGTCTTGCCCTCTTGGCACTCCAGCTGTTTCGACAGTCTCTCCTTCAACTTCAACATTTTCCAAAGCCTCGACCTTTTCTCGTTGATTCTCATCCTTTTTAGCTGGTTTATCCTTCTTCTTTTCATTCTTCTCACTTTCCAACAATTGTTTATCAGTCTCTTCAAGTTCTTCAGCCTGTTCATCAACGTCCATCAGCTCATCCGTGCCTTCTTGATCATCATCAGGCTTATCATCCTCCTCGGTATTTTCTTGATGTTGGATCTTCTTAGACTGTTCTTCAGTTGCATTATCAAGCGTTGTTTTGTCTGATTTCTTAGCATCCTTCACGTGCTGATATTCTTCCGACTCATCTTCTTTTTCGATGTCCTCCTCAACTTCATCTTCCTTGTTTGCTCGATCTTCTCTGTTTATCTCATCGACCGTCTTCAAGCGCTTCTTCTCGGCCTTATCCGGATCACCCAATGTTCGGTCTTCATCGGTATTGCCCTGTCGTCGTTTTTCTTGTTGCTGTTTCTGCTCATTCTTGTCACGTTTCGTTCGAGTTTCCTTCGAATCGGCTATTCCTTGATGGCCACTCTCAGACTTTTCGTTTTCTGCTTGTCCAACGCCATCCTTATCTTCTCCGGTGTCCTGTTCGTCCATTTCGTTTTCCTGTTTTGACTCCGGTTTTTCGTTTGCCACTTGATCACTAGTGCCCTTATTTTCCGTGTCGGGCATCGCTTCAATGCGTTCCTCTTCCGAGCGTTTGTCCTTGGATTCGTGATGGTTTTCGTCCTTTTTCTTCTTTTGATCTTCTCCCTCCTCTGGTTGTGGCTCTTCTTGTTCCGATTTTTGCTCGTCTTGGTTTTCTTCCGGAATCTGTTGAACTTCATCGTCTTGCTTCTCTTGCTCTTCCTCTCCTTCTGGATTCTCTTGATTGTCGTCGAGCTTGTCGGCTCCTGCCGGATTTTCCTGTTCTTGTTCCTCATCCGACGAGTCTTCACTCTTTTCGTCTGTCTCGGTTTCCTTCTTGTCATCATCTTTAGCTTCTGTTTCTTCTTCATCTTTCTCCTCTCCCTTGTCTTTCATGTTGTCGATGTCGAATGGATTCTCCTGATTATCTTCTTCATCCTTCTGATTGTCCGGTCTGTTATCGTTGTCTAGATTGAACTCTTCATCGATATCCATATCGTCTGGTTGAGGCGGTTCCTCGAGCTCATTGTGGTGTGGATTCTCTTGTTCCTCATCTCCTTCCTGATTTTCCATATCTTCAATATCCTTGGGTTTCTCCTTTTTCTTATCGTCCGTTCCTTTATCTACCGCATCCAAACCTTCTTCTTCTTCTCCAGGTGCCTTATCCTTTTCGGAATCCAAATTGTTGTGCTGATCGTCCGCTTCACCAGATCCTTTTCCATCTTCCTCTTCCATGTCTTCTTCCTTTTCTTCTTCCTCTTTCTCCTCATCGTCGCCCCAAATTTGATCGTCGAGCTTTTCTGCACCTTCTTCGGTTTCTCCCATCTGCTTATCCGCGTCTTCTTCGTCGTCCTTTTCTTCTTCCGAATCTTCGCCTTCCGGTTTTTCCACATCCTGCAGCTTCGAATCGAAATCTTCGCTCATATCGATACCTTTCTCTTCCTTATTATCCTTCTCTTCTTCCTCGTCATTCTTGTCATCCTGTCCGGGTTTCTTTGCATCATCCAGTTGGTCTTCGCTCTCGATCTTGTTAGATACATCTTTTTCACCTTCTCCATCCTCGAATCCAAATTTTTCTCCTTGCTCGTTTCCTTCTTGCTGCTCCCCTCCTGCTTCCTGCTCGTCTTCCAGAAGATCTTTCGGAACACAGAAGCCCTTAGTACCGAGTTCAATGAACACCGTCAGCATTACCGATAGCATCTTTGTGCTGATTTTATGCGCTCCAAGCTGTTGAATCAAATAATACTCAACCAGTAGATTGAACTGCTCCAGAATTGGTACAAGTCGAGTAACCTTCTGCGCCATAAATACAAACTGTGGTGCGGAGTAGTTTGTGCTTTCCAACATTAGGAGCAGATTGGAAATTTTTCCAACAATCTTTCGAATGCTCAAAGTTTGCAAATCTTGCAGCAGATCAACGTTAATCTTTTCCTTCAAATGTAGCGGTTGAAGTTCCGATTCCGAATCATGATCTGCGAGTTCGTCACTGTCTCCGTTGGTCTTTTGAGGCTCCGATACTTCTGACGGAGTTGCGGTGGAATACTTTTTGTAGATGTGCTGCATTGCGATCAAAATTGAGTGGATAATATTTTCCAACTCGTTGTTGAGACTTTCCTCATCTGTATTATCTTCAGCCACATGGTGATCTTCTGCAGTAACAGCGCCTTTAACAAGTTTCAAAACTCCTACTATCGGTTGAGCATACACTGAATGTTCGTCAGAGTTACGAATCTTAAGGCTTTCGCACAACTTCTCCAGCGTATTGGTCATGCAGCTGAATTGATCGTCCAAAGCTTTCATGGAATCTCCTGTCAAGTAGTTCTCGTCACACTTCTTCAATTCTTCTCCAAGTCCTGTAGCCTGCTTCAGGCCATCCCGAGCTTCTTTTACAACTGGCTCCAACGTCCTATGAGTCAGTTCCTGTGTATTCTTCAACATCTTAAGCTCATCTTGAACGTCAGCTGGAGCACAACTAAGAAGCAACAAGAATTGCTCCAGTACGCTTCTGACCTTGATGGTACAGTTTCGCATGTGGCTGATCTTATGTCTGATCGCTACGAAATCAAAATCGCGATTCTTCGAATCAAGACAACCGCTGAGCTGCGTGAGGTCCTGAATGCGATCCCTCAGTTCGTATACACTGGCAACAGATTTTCCCAGCTCTTTGCGTTGATCCTGAACAGTCAGGAACAAGTCAATCGCAAATCCTTTGATTCTTTCGAGGTTGATCTTCCCGATATCCGGATTTGGCTGCAGCAGCACCTTCATCAGCATCTTGATCTTGAACACACACTTTGCGTAGTACAGATTGAGCTTATCGCTCAGGAACACGATATGCTGATCCACTTTTCGGTATTTGCTGTTATGCGCGAGCAGTTCGGCTGAGAACGGTTTGATCGCTACCTCTACCGGGTCGGACTCGATCGCATTCTCAACCAATCCACTGCGGAAACTCAACCCCAACTGCGTTAAACTCTTGTAGAAGTCGGACAACGCTTTCCGCTTCTGATTCAGGATTTGCTTGGCTTGGGATTTCTGCTTGGGACGAGTTTGACTACGATCAACTTCCAGACCTCGAAGATACTCCACCGATTCTATCTGATCGTGCATGAAGGTATCCAGGTTGTAGATCAGTCCCGGGAACGGTGCATGAAGAATCGCTTCCTTCACTACGGTACGCGAGGTAACGAAGAACCGATCTATCTTAGCCAGCAGTTCCTGATTCGGAGAGGCGTCCTCTGTAAGGTTGGCAATTGAGAACTTATCCTTCAGTTTGAGCGATGCCATGAAATTCTTCACGTCTACCATGTAGTAGGTGATCTTGGCTTCAGAGCGAAGATGTTTGCCCTTTTGTGCTTCAGCGTCGTTGATTTCCGCAGCTGGATCTTTCGGAGTGAATACGGGGAGTATTTTGGCTCGGATCTCGGTTTCGAACTCTTTCAGGAACTTGTGCAGCTGTCGATGAACTCTTGCGATGTTGTTGCGCATACTGAAGTACGAAAGATCTTTGTTGAACGATTCGATCTTGACAAAGTCCTTCAACTTCTTTTCAATAGGAGCACGTTTTGTTTTGATGAACTCTTCTATTTCGTTTGAGAACTGATCGTAGTACATGTGTAGATTGTGTAGTACAGCAATAATTGTTTCCTTCTTACGATTGTCTTCGTAGTTCAAGTACATCAGATACTGCTCGAAGGACTTCAAGATGCGTAGACGAGTGGTATACTCAGCATAGTTGGACGATTCCATGAATTGCTTCAGAACGTGGATCAGGTCATCAATTTTGACTGTTCCTTCCTCAACTTCCTCGTCTTCCAAAAGTTCCTGTTCTCCGAAGCAACGTTCTACCTTTCTGTAGTCCAGTAAGTTTCCTAACTTGGCTTTCGAATCACTCTGGAGATATTCATGCAGGAGGTTGTACATGAAGAACCAGTAGCGGTAGGCCTTGGATCTGACGTTGTCGTGGGTTTGGCTCATACACTCCCTCCAGTATTGCAGCTCCATCCGCATCCACCGATGAACAAACTCCACGATGTCTGCTTCCAGTTCGCGTAGATTGTTCAACCGATGAGCCACGCTGTTCCATTCGTCGATTTTCTGCCGCAACAGTTGTAGTCCCGTGCTGAATCGAACGATCGGAGCCGTCGAAGGGAGCAAATAGATTCGGTTCAAGATCAGTATTATGTCCTTCAGAACGGCGTGATCTGGCCACTCTTGCAATAGTTTTTGAACACGATCTTCTATCTTTTTGAGCACCTCAACGCATTGCACAACTTCTCCGATGTTGGAATCCTTGTAGAAGTTGTACTTGCTGGCGATAGATCGTTTCAAATCAATGTCCTCATACTTGTCCTGGGCCAATCCAACGAGGAAACTTAGACCGGGATAGAAGCTTTCGTCCAGCTTACTGTTTAGGGCAGTGCTGTACTTGTGCAACACCTGCTGTACGATCGCGATCTTCGTCTGGAAGGGACTTATGAAATCGGGCGCAATCGTCTCCGGAAGGTCTGCAATTGTCTCCGGATTGTAATAATACGACTTTGAGAACTTGTTCATCAGGTAGATGAAGCTTTCACAGATCAGCGTGTAGTCATCTCCGGAAATAGTTTCCGTTAACTTTTTGCTCTTTTTCACGGTGTCCTTCTTGATGACCTGTTCCAATGTGTCATTTTGGATGAAATCCGCAAAATCTTCGTCCACATAATTCGGGAACAAGTCGACAATTTCTCGCTGCGCGATCACCTCCTCATCTTCTTCCTCGCAATGACTCTTCGTTTGGTACAAGCTGTCATCTTCGGCTTGCTTTTTCCGCCTCAGGTGTTCCTGCTTTTGCCAAACTTGGTTGCAAACGTTCACGATCTTATCCAGGTCCACGAATTCTTCGGCTCCAATAGCTCCACGTAGAGTGATGGCATTCTTTACTTCCTGTAGTTTGGACTTCAACAGCCGGAAGTACCCACTCTCGCTATGATCGATCTTCTCCAGAATGGAGTAGACGTTCACCTTATGTCCGCTAGCCTCCTCGTCGAACAGCTCAATGGACTTCACCACAGGGAACTGCACAAACTTTTCGATGATCTTCGTCAAGGCATCCTTTTCCGCCAAATCGTAGAACACGCCGTTGGTCTTGACCGCGATCGAGTCTCGCTTGATGATCAAACAGTGCTTCAAGCCGGTCAGCCCGTACTTTAGGGTGGCGATCGAGCAGCTTAGCGGCTCCAAAAAGTCACGATAGTAGGCTTGGTAACGTTTCAGCGTGTGGTGTTCAAACTTGTCGGCGATGATGATCCACAGCTCGATTTGCTTGATTGTTTCGTTGACTCGCAGCTGGAAGTCTTTGGTGTGGGTGCAGTTCTTGATCGGGTTCTTGGTATCCACTTCGAAGTCCAGACACTGTGAGGCAGTGTTCAACAGCTCGGCGATCGTTCCTGGATAGCAACAGGAGATCAGGAAGTTGTTGACGTCTTTGACCAGATCGCTGTAGATGTTATCCGAGGGTCGTAGTGCGACCTTTCGATAGAGTTTATTACGCTTATCTTCCAGGGAATGGAGGTGGTTGATAAGCACCTGCTTCGTGCCTTCACCGAGACGACGGTAGTTCATGGTGATCGCCATGTAGTCGTACACTTGGATCAGCGTTTTGTAGTGCTGAATGTCTTCATCGGTGTACGTTTTCTTCAGGGCATTCTTCTCCACAGGATCGAGAAGTGGTAGGAAAACAAGGAGGTTCAGCTCTATCGCTCCCCGCAGTGAGTTCAAAGCAGAGCTCAAGTGCCACTGCAAATTTCTGTTTACACTGGAGCGAAGATCTTCGTTGCTTGAACTTGATCGTAGCTCCGTACTCTGCTGTACTCGATTCTTCAGTTGCTCAACTAACGATTCGAAATCTTGGACAAACTTTTCGTTATCAACGTTTTGCTGTCCCTCTTGGCGCCATTTTTGAACACATTCGTACTCCACGAGTAGCTTTCTGGCTTGCCGAACTGCTCTTTCTAATCCAACAGAGTGTTGATCGTAGTCTCTGCTCAGAACAGCCGAGTTGGTCCAGACAGTATCGCGTAAAGTTTTCAGCGTCTTTCTCCATTCCGGTAGTTCTCCCAGACCAGTCGAGCGTAGTTCTCCGTTACTGCCCAGCAAAACAGACAAACAATTATTGGTCAGCACCGGTCCATGGAGCGTTTGATTGGACATTTGCTCCAGATGTGCCTCATAGCTCGCTTCCGTGTCGTTCTGGTAGCAGACTACGTGGTTGATAGCCAACGAATTCAGCTGGAAGTCATAACTGAATCGGTAGAAGCGGTTAAGATAGGTTGTTATGTTTTTGTAGAAACTCGCTGGTAGGGCTCGTAGGAGATCTTTTAGCTCGACTCCTGACTCGATCAAGCAATCGATTAGGCCATTCATTTGGAGAACTGCGTTATGCTGTTGACTACCCTGAAGTTGGAGCAAACGAAGCGAATCTAGACTCAAGGAACGAACGCTTGCCACGTAATCGTAGTTGACTTCCACGTCGCGGCCTAAGGACTTCAACAGGAAATACTCGTACAGTGGCATCATTTCAACTTGGAATTTATGGCTGTATTCCTCCGGGGCTTCGAAAGCAGCTACAAACTTTCGGTAATCGTTCAGTTGATTGGTTCCAGCGATCAACTGTTCTGTCGAATCCTCGTTGAGTTTTTCTTGGAACTGTCGAATCAGTTCCATCAGCTGGTGATATTCAGCGTGATCGATAGTGACCTCAGCCTCTCGTTGATCAATATCCAGGGATAATAATTGACTGGAATTTGCAAGCAGTGACCGTCTCAGATCAATCGTTTTTGGATGATTCAGCAGTGCCACCTTTTGCAGGAACTCTTCGTAGTGATACAATCGGGTCAAACGTGGAGACAGTCGAAGACCTTCGTTGAACTCCACCATGCGTTGGTAGTGAACCACTTGCTCTTCAGTGTAGAAAGGTAGGCTGCACAGGAATGATTTGGCGTACAGCTTCCGATGCGAAGCTAGTGGATGTGTCGAGCTTTGCATAGACTCTTGCAAGGAATCGTTCAGAGCTCTGAACGGGCTGCAGTTTTGGTCATCCAACAGAGACAGGCAATGTTTCTGGATCCACTGGAAGTGTAAGGTAACGTAGTCCACAAGACTCGTGTCGATCTCTTTATTGATAAAGAGCTTCCGGCAGGAGAGATCGATCAACCGGTTGATCCACAGGTATGATCCGATCAGCTTGGCGTATGTGTTCTGATCAAGGACGACGTCTCTCAGGGCTTCCTCCATAAGTGGCTTGAAGTTGCTCAAGAAGTCGTACAATTGCGCAATCAGCGTGTTACCAATCGTATCGTTGATGATCTTCGTGGAAACTGCTTTCGAGTAGGACAAGATGTCGATCTTGCTCAATTTGGTGGCATTGGCGACCTTAATCGCTTCAAGGGTGGTATTCAGCAACAGTGTTGCACTGAGCTGGTACTGCGTGACGGTGGAATCCTCCAGGTACTCTCGAATTCTCGGTAGCAGCGATCGATTCCAAGGAAGCTGATCTCCTGTACCAAACTTGCTGACGGCGACATACAGTGTTTCGTTCAGATCGATCAGCTGTTGCAACACGTCATTTACCGAGGTGGAGCGAATGGTCTCGAACTCCACTCTTTCTTTCTTGGTATGCTGTAGATCACGATATTCGGAGAGGCCTTGAGGGCTGGCCTTCCATTGAGTGGTATCACCTTGAACATCTACGTCGATGGTAATGTCGCTGTTTGCCATGGATGACACTTCCGTTTTAGGTTCTACTTTCTTGACGTTTTGGAGTGCCCTCAGCGATTCGCCAAGGAAAATTTTGCGACAATTTGCGTCCTTGAAACTGGATGCTTCGTACAGGAAGTAGAACAGATACTTCAAGTTGTCCAAGTTCATGTCCGACTGATCTCGGAAGGCAGCAGCAATGTCCGCTAGAGCCGCTGGCACTTCAACGAATCCGTTTAGATGGCACCTCAAAATGCAGAGTAAAGGCTCCGCCTGGAGCTTGATCAGTTTAAGACTCGTGAGTTCATTGGATCTCAGCAGAATGTTCTCGTAGTTGACCAAGTTCGGAGTTACGACAGACTTTTTGATTTCCTCTTTGATCGCATCTTTTAGAGCGTTCCGGTAGAAGTCCAAACCGTATCCGAGGAGATCCGTATTCGACGATCGTACGTAGACCTCTAGCGCACTGATCATGAGGCATTTCTGTTCTGTCATTCCCATCCTCTGATTCTGGGCAACCAGGTAAGCGAACTTCACGATGTGGGCGATGCCGAATTGGTTGAACTCTGATATTTTCTTGACGGCCTTGTGAATATCCAAGATCACGTTGATAAGCCAGTTGTGGCGTACTCCGCTCTCGAAGGCCAACCGCTTCAGGTCATCATCTCCGTAGGCTTCCTTGTGAATGGCCAGCTCGATGCAACGATTACGCATAGCCCGAGATATCTCCCCATTCTTGGGGTCCAGCGTCAAAAAGGCTCGGAAGTTGGCATGTTTGCGGATCAACTCTGACTCGTTGTTGCCGTCGACACCCTTTTCCGAAATAAGCAGACTTCCGTCCGGTTCGAAGATGGGGTTCAGCCGATCTAGAATGGCAGACGAACACAGGTTGACGTGTTCTAGGCAAATGTACTGACCATGTTTGAGAGATTTGACGATCTTGGAGTCGACCCACTCGAAGTGGCCGCCGGTATTGAGCGTTTCGGCGTGTTTGGATATGTTGAACAGGACCTGCAGAACGGAACCCATAGATCCCAGGTGGGCATGATCTAGGTTTGTAGATTTTTGGGCCGCGAGTAGTGCAATGACATCCTGTAGAGCGGTGAGGCGTTTTCGGAACAGGACCAACTCATCCGATTGGACGTTTTGTGCGGTGAATGCTGAGTGAGGGAAATCAAGTTTTCTACGTAAGATATTTGGAATTATTTGATCCCAAGGACATCCGCAATGGATTTCTACATAATAAAAATAAGTTCTGGTAAAAATATAGGTTTTTTCCAGAACAAATATTAAAAATCCTCGTACGCCCAGTGATATATTTTGAGATCAATATTTAGCCAAATAAAGTAAAGTAGTTCAGGAAGTTTTGGGCACGGCGACAGTACGGTTAAAGGCGGAGTTTTCGGTTAAGCTGATCAGGATATTGAGGAATATCCAATGATGAATATACCCACTAAATGGAGTAAGTGAAACTTGGAAATTTTGAAGTTCTGCATCTCTAGATACGAACTAAAACTTCGTATTCAAAATTAATCAGAGCGAAAGCCTTTTTAGTTTATGGCTTTTTAATTTTTCAGTTGCTTAAGATTCGGTCTTTTGAAATATTGGGCATTAGTAACAAGCAAGTACATATTCGACTCTTTGACTGTAAGATAATTTGCCACATAGACTACAGTCCTCGACTACCCAATCTATGGATGCACAATATTCCCACTTACAAAAGATCGTCTCTTCAGGCCTTATAGAGATTACATTGATTCAAATTGTGACCATCTCTTTGTCCATTGCAGTGCGGATGCCCAAAGCCTAATACTTTCCCTAACACAGACATCATAATCGATTTCCATAGTAAGATTTTTCCCCGAAACTTTACTTACCCATTTTTCCATCGTTCAAGCGAGAGTACTTCTCCCAAATGGCCAACAACTGCACCACACTGCTCCTGCCGTCCGAGGTTCCACTCAGGGCAGCGTCCTTCGCCGTGTCCATTACCACCGCTTCCACGTTGGATGAAACCTCCTCCAGGTGCCGGTTGAAGTCAAACTGCTGGAAGCTACCGGTCACCGAATCGTCGATCGTATCCACGTTGCAGAACTTGTTACCCAGGGTCGTCAACAGATTTATGATTTTGGTCTTGCCGCAATCGCTCGGACCGCACAGAATCACCGGCTTCTCCAGCTGGACACACTCCGCTACATTCTTCAACGTTTCCACCTGACTCGCCAAGAGCAACGGGAAGTTTTTCTGCGTTTTGGACGCCAAGGGATTCATTTCGTCCGATCGGTTGATCTTCTCCACCGTCAAGTCACCCAGGAAAAGCTTATTATCGGTCCAGTAGACTCCGATGTCCTCGGATTGCCGCTCCAACTGGAACGCGTCGCACCCAAACACCCGCGAGAATGCAGACAGGATGTAGTTCTTGTCAACGTCGGTTCGCATCCTTTGGTAGTATACCAGCTTCATTTTCTCGAACAATACCAACAAAAAGTTGTGGTAGCAGTCTTCTCTCGTCGAGAACTTCTTTCGGAAGAATCCAGTTTCGCTGCTGCAGAACAGCTCACACCACCGAAGAATATCCCGAAGATTTGCTTCGAAGGGACCTCCCTTGTAGCCAAACTCCAAATTGGCAATTCCAGTCTCCAGCGTTTCGGAAAAGACAACCATCTTTTGAGATAGATCAAATCCGATTGTCTGATCCTCGGACACCTTCAGCACTTCAAAGAAACTTGCATCATCCCCTGATTGTCTTCCCAGATCGTTGATCAGCTCTTCTCCGATGTTCCGGAATTTCTCCTTGTACTTTCCGTCGACAACGTGCAGTAGATCGCCCTGTTCCAATTTCCTCAAATAGACCTTGGTAAAGCGATTCAGGAACGACTGGGGTAGACCCTTCCTGCCACCACCCTGTCTCAGGGGGTTCTGCGCAGCGAAGATGCGCGTCTTCTTCCCCAGCTTGAAGGTTTTATTCAGTTCAGCTATGAACACCTCGCCACGGTGATCGAGGATCGCGTTCAAACCTTCCAGTACGCTCTGCGGGGCCAAGTTCAGTTCATCCAGCAGAATCCAGGTATTTTTCGCTTTCAGTGCTGCTAGCAGCGGTCCATCACGCCACACGAACGACCCCAGCTTGGAAACTCTCTGCGTTTGATGATCGTCTTCTTCGGCGATCTCCAGGGAATGATCGTCAGTCGGTAGATCTGTTCCAAACAAGTCTGCTAGGTCGGTATGCTCGCACAGGTTGATCCGAACGATGGCAAATCCGGCAGCGCGGGCCAGGTTTTCCACCAACGAAGTTTTACCAACTCCCGGAGGTCCTTCCAGGAGGATCGCTTTGTCTAGGCTGAGGGCTGATAGCAATCGGAACAGGTTCTTCTGTGTGGTTGGCGCACTGAACAGGAATTCCGTCTTGCGATCACGCTGATCGGGGTTAAGGTCGATGAAGAACGGGGTGATACCGAATGTAGTGTCGCCAGATTCGACCTCTGATCCTCGTTTGAGCTCGAACTGCTTGATCATCAGATGCTGTTTGATCAGGAGGTGCAGAATCGAGAGGATCTCCTTGCGCAGAGCGAGGATCTCTTCAAAGGTCTCGTACGGTAACATTTCCAGCGAATCCAAGAAGACGGTCTCCAATCCGTAGATCAGCGATTCGGCGAGTGAAAGGTTGTGCTGATTCTTGCACAGGTAGCCAACCCAGGCGAGCACATCTCGGATGCTGAAGTTCAGCTTGTCGACCTTATTCTTCAGAACGAACACGACGCTGATGATCACTTCGGCCACCTGACGAGGATCGATTTCACTGTCCGGCATTCCCTTGTGCAGCATGTGTTCGGCGATGCGGATGAGATCCTCTTTGGAATCGGTTGCTCGGCACCAGATCTCCGTCAGCCGGTTTCTCAACGCCGGGGACAATTCCTTCTTGCCGAAGTCTCCTCCGGGGTTCATAGTGGCTAGGAATTGGAAACCATCGGCTGCCGTGATGACAAACTCGGAGGCATCCGCTGTGACTCCTCCTTTTTCCGCCAGAAGCAGCGTCCGTTCCGGTTCCAGCACACAGTTGAGTCGCTCCAGGACAGAGTCCTCCGCTAGGGAAATTTCATCCGCCAGGAAGAAACCACCTTCGGCCATCGATAGGACCAGCGGACCATCCGACCACTCGAACAGCTGCTGTTTGGTATCTTTCTCTGCGGAGTCGTCCGAATCGCGGAAAGGTCTAAGACCTCCCAGGAAATCCGCACCTTCCGTATGCATGTGACAGTTCAGGATTCGTAGATTGCGTCCCCGGATGGTGGCCAGGATCTGACAGATGGTAGTTTTTCCGCATCCGGTAGGGCCAACCAGAAGGACCGGTTCGTTGAATTCAAGGGCCTTGGCCGTCAGTACTGCCATCCGTCGCATATCGAAGGTCCAGACAATGTTTTCGTAGGCGGTTTGCTTCTCCATTTGTTCCAGAATTCCACGGGTGACCATGGAGGTGCCCTTCTTCAGGCTGAACAAATTCTCCTCGGCGACTCGCTTGCGAAAATGGGTGTAGAGTGCCTCCTCGATGATCTTGGTTTCGTAGAGATTGCGCACCTTTGACGACAGAACCAGATAGCCCTCGTCGATCAAGTGCTGATTCCAGTCGTAGCTGTTGTCCGCTAGCAGGGCTTTATCGGCGTAGGTGTACCGGTTGCCCCATCGGAACAGATCGCGCAGCGTGAAGTTCTGCTTGGCCGTACTCCGGCGATTCAGCTGCAGTTCCGACATGACCTTCACCATCTTCTGGGCGTAGGACTTTGGGATGAGGCATCGTTTCTCCAGAATGACTTCCAGCTCGTCCCGTGGAATTTCCGAGAAGTGCAACTCTACGAAGCGGTTCTTGAACGCCCGAGAGAGCATTTTGCGGCCACCGTACAATCCGGGAGGGTTTTGGGTGGCGAACAGCATGAAGTTTGGATGGGCTTTCACGACGACCTGCGTCTCCGGAATGAACAGTTCTCGGTTATCGTCGAGCACTCGGTTTAGTGCTTCCAGGATATCGCTCGGAGCGAGGTTCAGTTCGTCCAGGATGATCCAGAAACCGTTGCGCATGGCTTCGACCAGGACGCCTTCCTTGAACGTCAGCTTACCGGTCACGTCGGCCACGTACGTTCCAATGTACTCCTGCAGATCTGTGTGTTCATGGTTGTTGATCCGAAGGCAGACGTTTCCGCTGCGTTTGGCAATGTACTCGATCAGACTGGTCTTACCGGCTGAGGTCGGGCCCTGCAGCAACACCGGAAGTTTACCGATCGAAATGATTCGGGCCAGATCGCGAAGATTGTTCCGGACGCTTTCCGTCAGGATGTAGCTTTCGCATTCTTGGACGTCTCGTGGACCCTTCTCGATCCAGTATCCTTCAAAGTTGAGCTGTTCGCCTTCCGATGGCCGAGGGATCTGCTGCGAGATGGCCTGGTGGACGTCGGTGAGAAGCGTTTTCTGAATGTACGTCAGGACTATTTTGTGCGATTTCAGGTCCAACTGGGTGAGGAAGCTGAGGCAGAAGCTTTCGTAGAGGTTCCGTTCGATCGAGCCGCATAGGTTTTTGGAGCAGATGCTCAGCGCGCGGCAGAGGGTTCGTAGCGAGAAGACCGGTTTGTTACCGAGGCCATCGTTTAGCTCCAGCTGAGAGAGGGATCGTAACCGGCGGTAGAGCTTTACGGTGTTCAGGATGCGGACCTTTTGGATACCGGTGCTGCTGAGGTAGTCGTTCACCAGGATGAGCAGATCGTTTTCGGCCACCAGTTCGTCGACGAAGAATTCCGTGAAACGATTGCGGATTCCCACCGGGAGATCCTTCTTGCCAACGTCGGTGCTAGGGTTCATGCAGGAGAAAATTCGGAAGTCCGGGTGGCGTTTAACCGGCACAAAGTCTCCCTTTTCCAGAAGAATGATCGAGCCGTCCGGTTCCAGGATCGTAGATAGACATTCCAGGGTTTCAGTGGATGCCAGATTGATCTCGTCCAGCAAAACCCAATCGCCGTTGCGGATACAGTTGACCAACGATCCGGGGATGAAGGCGAACGAAACGTTGACCGAGTTGCGCAGTTGGGAGTCCAACTTCTGGAGTTTCTGATGCAGGACTGTCCATTTTTCGTAGACCTTTTCCAGGCGGAGCTGCTCGTCCTGCTTCCGTACGATCGCCTTTTCAGCGATCTTGAGCATCAGCTTGACCAGAACGTTGTATTCGGCGCGGTTGTAGCAGATGCTGACGTTGGTGAGGAACTTTTCGTTCTTTTGGGCGTTGAAGGTCTTATTGAAAAGGAACTCGAACTCGTACCGGAGAGGGGTGATTACGAAGCTCAAATCGACGGGTTTGAATCCTCCGATCAAGTCGGAAACGTCCGACTGATTGTTCATGTTGACCACAACCAGCTTGTGGTGCGTCTGGTAGGCCAGATATTGAATGGAGCTGGTTTTTCCGACTCCGGTTTCGCCGACCAACAGGATAGGTTCGTTTTGTGCTACGGAGACGGCGATTCGTTCCAGCAGACAGGAAGCCGGTCTCGTGAAGGAAAACGTAGGAGCCTTGTTCTGGAGCTTGAAGTCCTGGGTCTTCACCGTTGTTGAAGCGTTCTTATCCAGCTTGATCTTCTTATGGGTGTAGCTTTGGATGTTCTCGTCATTTTCGTCCTCCAGCGTTCCTCCCAAATTTCGATTCAAGTTAACTCGCCCGATCTTAACCTCTTCGGTACCGGAAACGTTCACATCCGGTTTGTAATCCTCGCACAGGTGATCGCACCGACTTTTATTGATCCCGATCTTACCGCCTATGCTGACGATCAAGTTGCGTTTGCCTTCGCCAGCCGGGAGATGTGAACAAAAGATGTCCACAGCATTCTGGAACACAAAATAGGCACACTCCGTACTGGTTACCGAAAAGCTTGGGTCGGATCTACGGCAGAGCTTGATCAAGTCCCGAGTCGACACCAATCTGCCGGACGTTGGCAAGTTGCTCAGCGAAATGTTGTCATACTGGAACCTTGGCAAAACGTCATCTCCGTCCACTTCTTGCATCGGGGCCTTGCGATCCCCGTCCAGGATGCTAACGTTCTCGCTGATCTCGTCACTCTCTATCGAATGGCATCCGCTGGAAAACGTCAGATAGACATCCACTATCCGGCTAGCGACGGTTTTCAGTCTCGGGAAGTTGGTGCAAATGATCGAACACAGCTCCGATCGGGACAGAGGTAGAACGTTTACCGTGTACAGGTACTTTTCCAACAGGGTGTACGTGTTATGCTGCGAGCTTGTTCCGGATTTTTGCGTCCGAAGCGTCAGGAACAGCTGGAAGCCCGGTTCGATCCGTAGACAATCTCTGAATCCAGGGACGCTCAGATAGTTGTTCTCCAGGAGATTTGTGAGCACAGTGCACACGTCCTGCGTTGCCGAATCCAAATCTTCCAGCAACAGCCAGTAACCGTTCATAACGGCCTGCGTTAGAACTCCCGGCTGCCAAACGAACTCTCCAGGGGTATCCGTGCATCTGTACTGACCCAGTAGCATCTTACTGTCGGTTTGATCTCCCAATTGGATACGGAGGAAGCCATTTGTGGGTGCTTCCTTTTTCAGCTTTCGCATATCCACATCCAATTCCGCTTCCATCTTGCCTGATTTGCGCTTTTTGCCCTTTTCCTTGAGAACCGATTTCAAGCGACGTTCCACTTCCTGTGTCTTGGGCGCAATTCTTCCGGTCTTCCTCGCCAGATATTCCACCAGCGAAGTCTTTCCACATCCAACCGGTCCCGAAAGACAAACCGCTTTCCCGGAGGAAACTCCGAGGGCCAAACTTCTCACATTCAGCCGAGTAGAGTCCACCACAACCAAATCGTCCGGTTCCTTATCCTGCGCGCGGAAGAATTCGCAATTTGCGGCATCAAATATTGGCAGCATCACATCGCCAACGTTCGTCACCACGTTGCTGCGGAAATTCCACCTCACTTTCTCCCCAGTCTTTGTCTCTTCTCCAACAACTGGCGAAGCCTTCGGCCTCACATTCTCGACGTCTCCCAACTGTTCTCGCACGACCGCTTCTAGTGGCAGCTCCCGGTCCAGCGTCCCGATTTGACTCTGCGTCATACAGCTGACCAGCGCCAGTATCCGGTTGAAGTAGAACTGCTGCTGACTGCATCCCTTCCGAGTGCCGTACTGCTGGAAGAACTCCGACCAACTCCACACCGAGCGGAAGTGGATCGGATCCGCTGCTAGGAATCGATAGCAACATCGCACCAGTTCCAAATCCGTTACGGCTTCCCGGTTCAGTTTCTTCTGCTTGGATGTTGGTACGTAGTCCACGGTATCCTCCGTGAGGAATGGTGCCGGATTGCGGCGGAAGTACTGAATGCTGAATCTGAAATGGAATAAACAGTTATTGTCCTGGAATTGACTCTATCGCAACTCTCCATCCTACCGCAAGACATCCGGACAGCGATGAACCAACTTTGAAAGCGCGACGCACTTTCGCCGGTGACCTTCGCGATTCACTGTTTTTGTATTGCTTTCCTTCTTCTTCTCCTCTTTCTCATCTTCGCATTCTCCATCAGCGCCAAATGCGCTGGCGACGATCAGCAGCAAAATATTACCAAATCCATCGGCAATGGCATCTGTGTATTTCGGATCCTCCAACAGCTGTCCCAGCACCACGACCAACCGGTCCAAATCCGGCGAAGCAATTTTCTACAATACGAAAAAAGGGAACTTTAATCCCCCAAATCGCCATCCCATGCTTCCACTACTTACGGATAACCTTAAAAATGGCTCAACCTGTTGGCAGTCGAAATTCTCCCGCAAAAGGCGCAAACTTTGCCGAATCCCATCACAGTTCACTTCCATTGCGACGGGAGACGGACGGCCACCGGTTTTGCACTCGAAACAACGCGAATTTTCACGAAAAATCACAAAATCACAACTTTTCACGGAGAGCAGACACGCGACACGACCGCACCGCACCGAGAACGAGTTTGTAAATAACTAGCACGTGCGACGCCCCACCACTCCACGGCTAGGCCGGCGTCGCGCAAGCAAAACATGTCAAACTTCGACTCTCGGTCGGGTTTCTTCGGGTGCGACGCCCGTTTGTTTGGGTTGTTTACGGTGGCAGTGCTGTCGGCTCAACTAAAGTTTGCAAAAAATTCAATCAGCTGATTGGGTAAGATTCAAATATTACGTCCATCGTTTTTTGGGATTTCTAGACCCCCCCTCCCCCCTCTGTCACGCACTTTTCCTATACCCAATACACGTACTGTCACACTTTTCTAGACCCCCCCCCCTCCCCCAAATGTTGGACGTAATTTTTGAACGTTCCCTTGCGATAGTGGGTGAAATCGGGAGTAGGGTAAAAAATATAATTTGGACATGTATGTAATTTGGACATGCACGGCGATGTATGTCTTGTACCGGAGAGCTAATTAAGGTAGTTACTTCTCAATGTCGTTTATTGAATCAAACAGACCCTATTCTGATGACTTACGTTGAAAATACGCTTAACAATTACGAATTTACTTCAAAATTATCGAAAATGTAAATTGTTTCACTAAAACCCTTCAAATGCACTGGTATGCAAGACGACATACACTTCACAGTCACATACAATATTCACCCCAAAACCGTTGAAATAATAATTGTAAGAAATTTAAAGGCCTTATTGCAATCAAAAATGTTCAATAAAGAAGCATTATGCAGCCAATCTCTTAGCATTCGTCTAGAACGCTTAAAATAGGTGGTGTCCAAAATACATTGCATGTTTTCTACTGTTAATATATTTTGGTCATCTGACGAACAACATGGGGATGCTGAGCGATTGCATACATGGAGGCGTATTCTGTGGGTCTGACGATATTTTCTCGATTTTAACAAAAATTGTTATAGTTATCAAAATAGATGCCTGTTAAGCGGAGAAATTTGATTATTTGCAAGAAATTATTTGTTAATTTATGCTACTTTCATGATTTAGCAGTACACATGGATAAACATTGAGATAATTGCCCTGTCCAAATTATATATACCTGAGGATGTCCAAAACATATATTCGGTGTCCAAAATGCAATTCTAACAAGCGATTGGAAATTGTGATTTTCTCAACTAAAAATGCTTTCGTTAAGGTTTTTGTCATCAGGACCACAAAGTACAACCATATTAGAAGCGTATTAGCACAGACAAACAGACGTAACACTTCGAACATTTTTCGATTCAAATCATAGTCACGGAAACATATTCGCCCAATGCTAAAAGGACTAAGTTTGGCCGACCACCAACTAGGTGGCGGTAGTGAGCAAACGTCAAACTCGAACAAAAACTATGCGAGCGCCACGGTTGGGCAGTTGGCCAACTATCAAATTTTGAAAAAGACCGTTAAATCGGTGTACGATGAGAATTATCAGAGTGTTACGTCTGTTTGTCTGTGGTATTAGTAACTTTGCTAAATAATCAATTGCTTTCTAAAGAAGCTAGGCGACGATTTTTCCAACGTTGTCCTCAGCCTGTCCAAAATACATGAAATACCATAATTCGCGAATAGGGCGTAACTAACAAAGCAATAACAATGCGAAAACAACAGCCGAATTTTGCTGATCAAATTTTAATTCCTATTTAGAAGTAATACAGAATAATTCAACTTAAATAAGGTTAATTGATATAATTCTGACATAGTTTCTTGTTTTTCTAAGAACACTGCACGAATTTGATATTTTTTGCACTAAAAATTGCATTAAATGCATTTTATTTAATTACGCCTGAATTGATACCTGAGAATGCTAATTTCGCCCAATACTATGCGCCTCGAATCGATATTATTTTCAGAATCGCCTTTTACTATTCGCCTTGTTTATGATTTTGACAGAATTTCGCCATTTGCTTTCGCCGTGTTTACGTTTTGATTTCAGTTTCGCCTTCTACTATCGCCGTGTTTACGTGTTGATTTCAGTTTCGCCTTTCACTTTCGTAAACAAAACACCAAACAAAACAAAGGAGTAGAAGGCGTAATTCTTGTTTTTGTTCGTTTGGAATAGAATGGGATTACGCCTTTCACTCAATCAGTGATTTTCAATAGTTAGAAAAGTGATATCAAGGAAACTTTGTGAGTATTTAGAAGACAAATCTAGCTTCTTTTCACTCCTGCAATTACTCAAATTGTGTACATTTTGTTGGTTACGGCTATTTCGCTAATTATTACGGAAATGGGAAAAACGAAACTCAAAATTTACGTTATCCTAGGGATCATTCACATATTACGTAAGACTTTGATCCCCTACGTAACAACTTTTGCATAGGGAATTTTGAATTTTTGTGTGGACCGTAACACAGCGGTAGACCACATGTAACACTAGTTTGTAGCATTTTTGAACTCGGTAAGCTGATGATCATTGTTGGTGTAGAATCATGTCCTGAGTTCGAAAGCACGAAGGAAAAGAAATACAGTGGAGCGGAAATTTTTTCGACTTTCCATACAAGCTTGATGATTTGAAAACGATTTTTGTTCTAAGCAAAGTCGCTCACTTCACACATCTCATTCTCCGTAATCAATGCTGCGATTGAGCTGATTTTTTTTACTGTAATTCGCCTACAAATGATAGGTAAAATGAACGTTGAGAAAGAATTTTTAAATTGTTTTTTTTCTCATTGAAAAAAAAATACATTTCTTCATATATTTTTGGAAATTTTGCTAAAATTTAAGGAGATTGTCCCTAAAACTTGCCAATATCTTGAATTAAATTCATTGCATTGCATTGTTTCATCTTTGGATTGATTACACTAGTTTACAAAATAAAACGAAAGTCGTGAACTTCTGTCAATGACCAAAATTTGGAAACCGTACTTCAAAAAAAATTAGGTATAAGAGTTTTTAAGTTTTAGCTCAATAACGAGTTTTACAACTTTTTAAAATATGCAATTTACTAAAATTCAAATATATTGCGTTTTGTTCAAATTAGTTGAATGTTTTTCCATAAACTCAAAGCTGAATACAATACCATTCGATCATCTGAATGCAGGTTTTGCGTCAGATTGATAAAATTTTTATTTGGTAAAACAAAATATTTTGAATGAGTCGTTAATTTAAATGTTAATTAACCAATTTGTCCTGTGATTGGTTAAAAAAAATATTTCCATGCTCAATGGCTGGCAGTCAAAAAAGCCTAAAATCGCATATTTTGCTCTATAAATTGAGGTATAGCTCAAAATTGTGACGTGCTGGAGCAAATCTGAACCCGGATTCGGATTCAGCGGGTCAAAATCTGTCAGGGACACATAAGTTTGCTCTTGAGACAGACCAAAAGTTATTTTTTGTTACACTGTGTAATTAATAAACATTAATTATTTAATCGTTCCAAGTTTGCTCTAGCAAATAACAAATTTTGGCACGCCTAAAAAGTTTGAGAAAAGTACACATTTGCCTCGGATCGTCTCGACGTCTTCAGTGCACTTATTCCTCTATTTCAAGACCAAGAATTGAAAAGGCCGCATCAACTTTGCGTAAACAAACACGTTTCTGTCGACTTGGTGCCTTCTGAACTCCACCCATGCATCTCACCACCACTAACAGAAAGCTTGATGTTTGCGCTTTCTGTTAGTGGTGGTGAGGTGTGTGGGTGGAGCTCAAAAGGCCCTAAATCGACCGAAACATGTTTGTTTACAAAATGTTGATGCATCCTTTTCAATTGTTGGTCTTGATTTACAAGGAATAAGTGCATCGAAGACCTCGATTGGAATGACATTGACAGTAAATTTGGAACATTTCGTAGCCCAAATAAGGATGCCCCTTAGGATTTGAAATTCTTAGAACAGACACAAGCTATGTAAGCAACAAATGCTGCGAACAATAGGCTGGCTACAGACAAACAGACGTAACACTTACGAAATTTCCATCGACTACGCTTTCAACGAACATTTTAAATTTTCATAGTTGTGGCTTTCACAACCAGAGGCGCGCGCATCGTTTTTCTATGCGTTTGACGTTTCACACTAGCGTCTTCTGTTGGCGATATTGCACAACACAGTGATTTGTGCAACTTTTCCACCAGGTGGTGGTAGTGGATTTCCATGAAAATCGTTCAAGGTGTTACGTCTGTTTGTCTGTGGGCTGGCGGTGGAGCGGACCTGGTGTGATCGCTAGAACACTTGACTATCACGCCGAGGACCTGGGATTGAATCCCATTCCCGACAAACTCGCCAAATATAAGTTCTTCCTTCGGAAGGGAAGTAAAGCGTGGGTCCCGAGATGAACTAGCCTAGGGCTAAAAATCTCGTGATAACGATAAAAAAATAGGCTGGCGGGTTGCCTTACATCGAAGACTACTTTATCAAGAAGACATGCAACTCTGTTATTTTCCCATACTAACGACAAGCGTCACCGACGACACCGCTACCTAGTGAGCTAAGGTGGTAACTTTGTGTAAAAGTGTAAAAGTGTATTGGTGCGAGTATGAAAATTTACACACACTATCATGAATAGTGCCACCTTCATCCGGGGTGGCGCTGCTAGCACTGACTCCCGATTTTCAGCAGTGCTGCAAGTCTTCTTGATAATGTGGTCTTCGCTTACATACGATTACAGGATTGACTCATGGACCAAGAACAATAATGAAATCTCATCATCCTGGATTGGACTTCGTTATCCATTTGGATAACAGGGCAAGATTTATGTTCTGTGTTGCATGTTGTTAGTTTGTGAGTTTGAGTGTTTTTGTGTAGGGTAGAAGCTTCAGTTTTGGCCAGTCCGGAGTTTTGGCCATAGTGCGGTATTGAGCCTGTTGCGATCTAAATCGGCGTAAATTTATTTTTTACTAGAAGATCCTAATACAATATGATGATTACAGCTATGAAAACCACACATTTTGATTAAAAACTGGAAGAAAAAAATATATTTCCTTAAAAAATCTACTCCCATATATCTATTTTGGCCAGGGTGCTTCTAATTTGGCCACTCCCATAAGAAATACACGTGATTGGCCAAATTAGAAACCAAACTTAAGAATATGGCCAAAACTGCGGCAGAGCTTCTATTTTGGCCAGGGCTACTTTTAATACAAAAATCAAGTATTGGCATGATTTCTGCATTTTTCCTTCAAAATATAGATTGAAACCTTTCTTTTGACGCCTTGGTTGTTTTCATAGGATTATTGGTTATTTTTATAAAAATGATTTCCCTTAGACTGGCCAAAACCGGTGCCCGCACCCTATGTGTAATTTTCCATTTTACTTTTCATACCCTATTAGTTCACAAATGTGGGGCCCGATACGGAAAAAAATTACATTTGTAGGATTCTGTTAACAGTTTCCTCCATGTCGCCCAACGTGGGGCACGATGCATTTGTAGTGTTCAGCATAACTTTATTAAATAAAGTGTAACAAATTATTTGTTACAAAAGAACAGACAAGTCGGAATTTCATATACCGTGCGAGCACCATATTATAGACAGCTCCATATTCTGAACAGTCGGCCAATCCAAAAAAGATTTTTCTCTTATGAAGCAATATATTGATTCAAGAGTTGAGGCGTTAATTTTATTGAACCCCTCTATAATCCAATCGTTACAAAGCGTATTATTTTTGACTCAATTGTGAACGTAGTGAATGTGTTTGTACATAGTAAGTAACACTGTGTGTTCAGAATTAGGACCACGGCTTCTTATGGTGTCCACAATTAGGAACACGTCCTCCACTAACGAAAATTTGTCTAGATCATGGACTGCAAGCTATTATGAGATTTATTTTATTTTATACATTTAACTAGACAACAAACCAACTTGATGGTATTGGGGAGAAGTTTCCCTTGAAACAAAAACTTCCATTTATTTGAACCTCTATTGTGAGATTCGCTTAACCGTTCAAAATATGGGTACCGCACGGTATATTATGATGCCGTAGAGATTTCTCTATTGTATTATCATTCCTGCATCATACTGGTCATCATAATGGTAAATCCATATAAACCGTAAGCCCATTAAATTTTTAGGAGTTGTTTTCAATTAAATTTCAGTCATAGATGGTCATAGGTAAAAATAAGGAATTCTTCAAAAATAACTTTCCAGCTTACATATTTACCCATAACATGCACTATTTTACATCACTATAATACGTTATATCATATGCAGATATTATAAGATCGTACCTAGAATCTAAAATATTGGGGTCACACCATTCCCCCCGCTCGTTCACTTGGAGATTCGCGCTTCATCCAGCGCTCCACCAATTACCTATCGTAGTCAGCTGTTGGTCCCGGCCGATTGCAGCCCGTCAATTCCGGCAACGGTAGCTGCCGCCGGCACAATCACTGCACCATCCAACGACCCGGTGGATAGCGTTGCGGGCGTCCCCGTCATGGGGCCCATCTTTTCGTGGCAATGGACCTTGTAGATGTGCTTATTCAGGTTGTTGCTCTGATTGAAGCGCTTCTCACAGATGGTGCACTGGTACGGCTTGAGACCCTGGTGGATACGCATGTGGGTGTTCAGGTTGTTCTTCTGATTGAACAGCCGGTCGCAGATGTAGCACTTGTACGGTTTCTCACCGGTGTGGGTCCTCACGTGGGTCTTCAGGTTGTTCGACTGGATGAACTGCTTTCCGCAGTACGGACAATTGAAAGGTTTTGGCGAAGAATGCACCAACGAATGGCGACTGAATTCTTCCTCGTTGGGGAACGACCGGGAACAGAACGAACATTTGAAGGGATCCTGGAAGATGTGTGTCTTCATGTGAGTCTTGAGGTTGTTCGATTGGGTGAACGTTTTCTGACAAATCTGGCATTTGTGAGGTTTGACCTGATTGTGTTGCTTCATGTGGTCACTCATTTCCTCGTGGTTCATGAACACCTTGTTGCAAAAGGAACATATGTTGGGCTTCTGGTCTGCGTAGCATATCCGAACATGGTTCGAGAGTTCCGTCGGATGATGAAATGGCGTCTGACAGACCTTGCAGGTCATCGAATGAGTGCGCATGTGCGTTGTCAGATTGTTCTTCTGATTGAAACGCTTCTCGCAGATGGCGCATGCGTAGGGACGCTCGTTTGTGTGGGTCCGAACGTGGGTCTTCAGATTGTTCGATTGACTGAAGTTTTTACCACAGATATCACATTTGAACGGCTTCTGGCCCGAGTGGACCTTCATGTGAGTAGATAAGTTGTTGGACTGAATGAAGCCCTTACCGCAGACAGTGCACCTGTAATCAAAGATAATTGGCAGCAGTAAGTAAAAGTTAATTTCAATAGAAAATAAAGAAAATTATTTTTAGGGTTTTATCTAAATCCCGGCATACCGATAGGGGTAGTAGGGGCAATATGACCATACGGGGCAATATGAGCCACCCTGAATTTGGCCTTATTATCAAGTTTTGTTTTGTTCAAAGCCTTAGGATCTTTTATAGATTGCTTCAATCATGTCTCACTGTAAAAACCGTACCAAAATTCGATTCTGAAATGCAAATATTAATGAAAATGTAATTTTTTGCTACTGTGCCTTCCGATAAGCCGAGCGGACTGTATTTTTGGGGAAACTCGGAACCGAAATAAAAACGCGTCCGATTTACACGAGTTCAACTATGGTTATGATTTTATTCGAGAAAAATACATGTGTTGTGTATGTGTGAGGGTATTGTCTTCCAGCGCAGAGCTGGTAGCGGTAGTTGGATTCTGCAACAGGGGTTTCGGCTTCTCTCCTAACATCTTCCCGGCGTTGAAATACGTTTCAACCTTACTGGCCATCCAGAGGCAGTAGGCATACCTCCGTTATAGCCCGTTTGTATTCGCCCTTCGAAGTCTTCACGGTTACGACTCTGGTTACGCCGTCCTTACCAGGGTGTAATTCGGTAATCCGTCCGAGCGGCCACTGGAAAGGTGGCGCGCTTTGGTCAATCATCAGTACCAGAGCCCCTTCGGTGATGTCAACTGCCTTCGTCCACTTCGATCGGTTTTGGAGCTCCGGTAAGTATTCAGATGTCCACCTTCGCCAGAAATGCTGGAAGATGGTCTGTACCAACTGCCACCGCGAAAGCGTGTTCTGCTTGAGGTTCAAGTAGGACGGCTCACTTATTGCCTTCATCTCCCGACCAATAAGAAAATGTGCTGGAGTAACCGCGGTGTAGTCATTTGGGTCATCCGAACACGGTACCAAAGGTCGCGAATTTAGGACTGCTTCAACTTGGGTCAACGTAGTGTAGAGTTCTTCATACGACAGTTTGTAACCACCGACAATCCTCGTCAGATGGTGTTTCACCTGCTTCACCCCGGCCTCCCAAATACCTCCGAAGTGGGGGCTCCGAGGCGGGATAAAGGACCATTCGATCCCTTGACTTGTGCAATAATCCGTAATCTTCTTTGCTTGCAGTTGATCCTTGAATAATCGCGCCAACTCTTCAAGCTCGGTCTGTGCCCCGACAAAATTCGTGGCATTGTCGGAAAACATCTTACAAGGCAGCCCCCGACGACTTGTGAACCGCCGCAAAGCAGCCAAAAACGCATTCGTCGTTAGGTCCGATACTAACTCCACGTGGATCGCGCGAGTCAGCATGCAGACGAATAGACTAACATAGGCCTTCGTGACCAGTGGCCGGCGACCTGCAGTGAACGACTTTATCAAAAAGGGGCCGGCGAAATCTACGCCGGTGTAGGCGAAGGTCGGCGCTGGTTGGACTCGATAGGATGGTAAATCTCCCATGAGCTGGGACGTCTTCATAGGATTCGCTCTAAAACACGTGACGCAGCTAGCGATGACCTTCCGTATGGTTGACTTCACTCTCAACGGCCAAAACCGTTGACGCACTATCGCAAGAAGACCTTTCTGGCCAATGTGCAAATTGGATTGGTGCATACTCCTTACGATTGCCACCGAGAATGGATGTCCAGCAGGCAAAAGCATTTGGTGTCGGCTGTCGTAGGCCACCAGAGCGCGTTTGATGCGTCCACCCACGCGTAACACACCATCGTCTGGATCGATGAACGGTTTCAGACCGCAGAGACGGTGTTTCGATTGACTTCCTTCAGCAATTAATCGCAGCTCCTGACGAAACGATTCATTCTGCACACACCGTACTGTTACCAACAGAGCGGTCCTCAATTCCGAGACAGTTAGCGGCCCACTGATAATCGTCTCTTTTCTGCTAACAACGTATCGCACAAATCGAATCAAGTAGGCCATTGAACGGAGAATTTTGTCATAATCGTTCACTCTGTCAAACAGCAGTAGTCTCCCCACCGGAGGAGTGACAACCAGCGAGATACCAGTCTTCAGTTCCGGCACGTCTTCTTCCGCCAACGGTTCAAGTTGCACTTCTTCAATCGTATTCGTCTTCAGCATGGGTGGTCCACCCCACCACATCACGTTGCCCAACAGCTTCCGAGGAAATTCACCACGTGAAATCACATCCGCTGGATTTTCGTGGCTCGGGACGTATCGCCAAGTATACGCACCCGTTACTCGTTGGATCTCGCTCACTCGGTTAGAGACATACAATTGCAGGGCCTCCGGTGGTTTTCTAATCCAGCAGCAGACGATCTGAGAATCGGTCCACAGGTTTACAGATTCGAAGTCGATATCGATCGCAGCAATCGCCCTTTCAGTTAGCCGTGACAGAAGCACAGCACCTAGCAGCTCGGCACGAGGAGTAGTGATTGGCTTGCACTTACCCGTTTTCTTTGGAAGAATCCTGGATTTGCTGCAGATTAGATGCATGGTAACTGTGCCATTCTCCTGGATGACGCGAGTATAGAGGCATGCCCCATAAGCCACGTCTGAGGCGTCCGAAAACCCATGTAGCTGAATGGATGTGACGCCTTCCGTTGAAATCCATCTGGGTACGCGTAGACTGTTCAAGCAACTTAATTCGTCACGGAAGCAACGCCACTTGTGGATGATGTCCTGTGGGACGGGGTCGTCCCAGTCAACTTGTAGTACGCTGACCTCTCGAAGAATCAATTTTGCCGCAGTGATTACCGGGCCAACCAAACCCAGCAAATCGTATATCTTCGCAACTTCACTGAGGATTTTTCTTTTCGTTGTAGCTTCCGTGTTGCCAGGGACGACAGAGAACGAACACCAGTCGTCTAGAGAATTCCAAACGACACCTAGGGTTTTGGTAACGATCGAGTCCGCGTCACCTACCTTGAAATCCGTGCCACGGTGTTCCTTTTCAACGTGCTGCAGTATTTCCGGCCGATTGGCACACCATTTGTGCGTCCCAAAACAGCCCTTCGCCAACAATCCACTTACTTCTTGCTGTAATGAGCACGCTTCCTGGATGGTATGCGCACCACCAATCACGTCGTCCATATAGGTACTCTTTTTGATTACCCTAGCCGCTTGAGGGTATTCGTGCTGATGATCCTCTGAGACCTTGCGGAGTGCCATAGTCGCTTGGAAGGCCGACGATACCAACCCGTAGGTGACCGTCGAAAGCTCGTACACCACCAGTGGCTCGTTCCGATCGTAGCGCCATACTATTCTTTGGTATCGAGTGTCCGGGGGAAGAACGCCTACCTGTCGAAACATTTTGACAACGTCCACCGTGAATACGTACCTGTAGCTTCGGTAGTTCAACAGGATAGAGAACAAGTCGTTTTGGATGTTCGGTCCTGAAATCAGGGCGTCGTTGATTGCCACTCCCGAAGAAGACGCTGAAGAGCCGTCGAAAACGACCCTTAATTTAGTCGAGGTGCTGGTAGGCTTCACTACACAGTGATGTGGTATGTAGTAAGCGGAGTTCGGCGCCTCATTCTCGTTCACCGTTACTGCGCTCATGTGGCCGAGGGTTTCATATTCTCGCATGAAGCTAGCGTACTGTTCCTTGATTGCTGGTTCCCTGGCCAGTCGTCGTTCCAGCGAGAAGAACCTCTTCGTCGCCGCAGGTAGGGAATCGCCAAGCTCATTTTTCCTGTCGTTGAACGGATGGCGCACGTAATACCTTCCGTTCTGATCTCGCTGGTGGGTCTCACGGAAGTGCTCTACACAGCGCTCGTCGGATAGTTGGTTCGGATGCTGGATCTCATCGCAAGCCTCAAGTTGGTAGAAGCTTCGTAGAATTTCGCTCAAGTCTTCGTCGGCCGTTTGGCAGAAAGATCGAGCGATCACTGGCGCGTCAGACGGAACTACTCCACCGGCGACCCAACCGAACTCGGTGTCGGTGAGTAATGGCAGGTTCGATTCAAGCTTCAGCTGGTTACTCTTCACAACTGTCGTAACGAAAGATGATATTAGAAATCACATCTTGTCGCTACTGCAATGGTAACCAGAATGACCTGTTCGTTTTCATCCGAGCTCCGCTGCTTTTTTTTCTTCCATCGACTCGGCTAAAATCGGAGCTTTCTTGTCCAAGCCACCGAACTAGCGTCGCCGTTCTCGCATTGGGTTCGGCTCAATGTGCCGTCCCGCTCATGGTTTCGCTTCAGACAGTTGCAGCAAACCTTCGTTAAGTTTTGCTATTTTATGCCGTTTCCACGCTGATTCGCTCAGGGATGTCACAAATAGTGCGTATGTATCTTTTTCGATACACACAGAACTAAATTCAACAAAATGAATTAATATTCTAATCTTACCCACTACAATATTCCTCTCCTCTACTCTTGAACTACCATTTAATCAAATTCAATCCAAATCTCATGCAAGTCCAATCCTAAAACAACGAAAATCCGATAAAAATACCCAATTAAAATCAATCCAATTTCAATATTATTCCAATCCAAATTCAATCCAAATTTAGTCCAGTTGCCATCCGAATCTTGTTTTGATCCTTTAGTTTTAATTTGTTCTTACTCGCCCAATTTATATTAATATGATTTTCCTATTGTTCAATTTTTGTTTCTATTTGACATTTTATAGGACAACTTTCTCGTGTGTTTCGCCATTCCTTTGTTCGCTCTTTTCTCAACCTTTTTCTCAGGGTATGTCAATCTCTCTTATTTTCATTTCCTTGTTCGACTCATTTTTTTTAAAGATGTCGCATTTTTTTCCAAGTTAAAGCATTTTTTTCCTTTCTCTTTTTCCACCTCATTGTTTTTTTTGCTTTTTTTCACGCTTCATTTTATTTTCTCCAAGCCATCTTTTTTTTTGCTTTTTCTCTCCCTTCATTTTTTTTTCTCCAAGCCATATTTTTTTTGCTTTTTCTATCGCTTCATTTTTTTCCAAGCCATCTTTTTTTTTTTTGCTTTTTCTCTCTCGCTTTATTTTTTTTTCTCCAAGCCATCTCTTCTTTTTTTGCTCTTCCTCTCGCTTCTTTTTTTTTTCTCCAAGCCATCTTTTTTTTTTGCTTTTTATCTCCTTTCTTTTTTTTTTCTCCTAGCCATCTTTTTTTTTTTTTTGCTTTTTCTCTCCTTTCATTTTTTTTCTCCAAGCCATCTTTTTTTTTTGCTTTTTCTCTCGCTTCATTTTTTCCAAGCCATCTTTTTTTTGCTTTTTCTCTCCCGCTTTATTTTTTTCAGACATCTCTTTTTTTTTCGTTTTTCTCTCGATTCATTTTTTGTCAATCCGTTGTTTTTTCTCTCGCTTCATCATTTTTTCATTTACCATTTTCGCTGCGTCACAATTTATTTTCCAAAATCTCCCATCTTTCTCGCTCTTTCTCTCACTTCATCTATTTATTACCTCGCGACCCATTTGCTCCCATTTCACGACGTCGCACTTCTTGTTTCTAAGCCATCTCATTTATTTCCGCTACACTTTCACCGACACAATTGCGCCCTCTCTAAAGCGCCCTCCCTTGCGGTCACTAATCCACGCCTCCGTCAATACATTCCCATCACACGCCCACAACAAATTCCCTTTCAAAATTCCCAACCCCTTCACAACTCCATGCACCACCAACAAAATTACATTTCTAAACGCGATAACATTTACGAATATAGAATTATGCACTCAAAAGTTTCACCAAAAATACTACCGGCTGCGCCATTGTCGTAACGAAAGATGATATTAGAAATCACATCTTGTCGCTACTGCAATGGTAACCAGAATGACCTGTTCGTTTTCATCCGAGCTCCGCTGCTTTTTTTTCTTCCATCGACTCGGCTAAAATCGGAGCTTTCTTGTCCAAGCCACCGAACTAGCGTCGCCGTTCTCGCATTGGGTTCGGCTCAATGTGCCGTCCCGCTCATGGTTTCGCTTCAGACAGTTGCAGCAAACCTTCGTTAAGTTTTGCTATTTTATGCCGTTTCCACGCTGATTCGCTCAGGGATGTCACAAATAGTGCGTATGTATCTTTTTCGATACACACAGAACTAAATTCAACAAAATGAATTAATATTCTAATCTTACCCACTACAACAACGTCCCAGAAGATTTCTGCACCAACGAGCATGTCGATGCGTCCTCGTCGGTTGAATTCCGGGTCTGCCAATTTGACGTCGATAGGAATGGGCCATGCTGCTACGCTGAAAGACCTTTCTGGAATGTCACCAGTAATCCTCGGTGCTACGAGGAATTCCAAATCAGCATGAAAATCTCCGGTGCGGGATTCAATTGTCAGGCGTGCCAAACGACGGATTCTTGTGTTCGTCCCGTTGAGACCACTGACAGTGTAGTCAACAGGTTCCTTCTTCTGAGCGACCAAGTTAGCAAATCGCTCGGTGACAAAATGCTCTGTCGATGCGGAATCCAGCAGGACCCGGCAGGGGTATACAACCGAATTGGAACCACGGACCCGCACCACCGCAGTAGACAGCAGTTTTTGCTTCGTTTGACATCCGACATTAACGCTGAGGGTCGTACCAGTGCCGACTTTGGGTGTGTCAACTTGGGTACCGACATCGGAATTCTTGCGAGGGGTTCGCGTATCTTCGATGGCGGCATTCGGAGCGGCTGTGACAACCGAATCTGATGTCCTGGAGCTGGGAACTTCGTTGGTGTGAAGCGATGAGTGGTGGCGCTTGCCGCAATCACGACAGCTGTGCGTTGAAGTGCAACCGTTCGTGCGGTGACCTCTCTGCAA